>NC_045745.1:807929-811062 GCF_008692095.1 Etheostoma spectabile | reverse complement strand
CACCTATCGGTCGATGTAAGGTGCTATATAAATAAAATACATTTACATTTACATTTACATTTATCCACTGGCAGTGAAGCAGGTTTGGGGCACCGTCAGTGACATCCAGAGTCAGGCAGGGTGAACTGGGTTAGAAAGGTTTGAAAAAACTGCTCCCAGACCATAAGGGCAGCTGTTTATTATGAATAGACAGTGGTGTGTAGTTCTGTTATTGGTTGAAAGGTGACTCTGTACCATATCTAGTCCAAGGTGACACAGCAATGTGATCTAACCTTGTCTGGTGACTACCTGATGGAATGCAGGTGTGTTGAAGTCAAGTTGCTGATTGGCTGCAGCACATGTCCTTTACATATTCTATCACCTCTCCCACCCTGAGCTTTATGATGTGCCCTCAGTGTTGAAAACTGAGTATATGATATATAAATACTGCAGCTCCTTGCCTGCCAGAGTGGTGGGTAAACATGGGTGAAAGGTAAACGAAGTAAACATCCTGTACTTGCCTGATTGTCACAAAATGTCTGAGAACAATTGCCTAAATGATTAATCCAACAATAAACAAAATAGCAATAATAATTCAGTAACTAAAAGAACCAATCTGACAAATATCCCTCTCCCCTCTGGCAGAAGGCTGCGGTCCATCAGGAGCTACTCTATATCCACAATGTTCCATCTCCGGGATTGCTCCGCCGTGGCATGAATTTCCGCCAGATGCATGCTTTTTACAAATGTTTGTTTCCACTTCCTTTGTGTTGGCGCGGTGGAGTTATGAGAACTGTGGTTAACTGCTCCTTAGATCTCTGCAGGGTAAATCCAGACAGCTAGCTGGACTACCAACCTAAGTTTTCTGTTGCCCGACTAAAGCTACTTTTGATTGTACACACGTTCCACCAAAACAAGTTCCTTCCCGAGGCTATTTTGCAGAGGCACCGTGCGGAGCTTAGAAACGCCCGTGATTGTGATTGGTTTAAAGAGACGCCAATAAACCACATCAGGTTTTTCTCCCATCCGGGAATGGTGTGTGGAACAGCCAGACCCTCCTCCACATCGCTGTGGAGGCAATGAACCCCCCCATCCCTAGTCACTGCACTTTGCATTAACTTGTATCCTGGACTATACACCTGCCCATTGCACACATTATATATCCTAAGTGTTTTCACAATATTAAACATTTTGAACATTCTGCACCATTCCACATTTAAGCTGAGTATCCATTTTATGTTTACTTTATACTTCTACTTCATCACATTTTAAATGTAAATGTAAATGAACTGTTCTTATATAGCGCTTTTCTAGTGCCAACGACTACTCAAAGCGCTTTTACATAGCACAGGTATTTGTGGGCTAGTGTTCCATTTTTGCTGCCCCATATCCATATCCATATCTTGATCACAGACCTACTTTGAATGTTAGCCTCTCTGGCTATGCCCCCCCCCCCCATTTTCTCCCTTCTGTGTCTGTCTCTGTGTGTTTTACATGTTTTGTGTATTGAGAGACTTAACTTTGAATGCACTATTGTTAAGATTAAACAAAGTGAAAAGCAGTAGCAATATTCACATGTATTTTCATTTAGAACGCAGCTTTTTAATATTTCACTTTGAGTTTGGAATTGTGGCGGACTTAATGCTTCTCCTAAACGAGCTTGCAGTCTGGGCTTGCTAAAAAAGAGAAATGTTGACATTGCATTATTACAGGACACACATTTGCTGCAGGCAGATTCTGGCTGTTTAGCCAATAGATTCTATCATACAATGGCATCCTCCTCAGCAAGCTCAAAAACAAAAGGAGTAGCCATTGTTGTCGGAACAGAATCAGGCAGGATTGTGATTTGTACAACAGAATTTGGTGCCAGAAAAATTGCATTTGTGTCAGCTTATGCGTCTAATGTTCTTGAAGGCAATTTCTATAATACGCTCACTAATCAAATGCTGGAGTTAACAGACTGTTATTTTATTGTAAGGGCAGATTTCAATGCTGTGTGGGACCCAAATATTGATCTGTCAAATGCAAAGGCCACTGGGGACCAGGCTCAGGCCACAGCAGCTTGAGGCTTGTAGATATTTGGCGTACAGTTAATCCCACCTGTAAGGATTATTCCTTTTTTTCAGGTAGACACAAATCCTATTCCAGGATAGATTTTCTTTTTGCATCCCCTCACTTATTTCCAATTGCATTATCTGACCAAAAATTGGTCCTTTGCTCCACCACCTTTGACCAACTATCTCAACGTACGGTTAGATGGTTTCAATACTTCTTCCTGAAAAATGAATCCTACATCACTTAGTTTATTGCATAATTCCAAATATTTGCAGAAATTAATGTTGGCTCTGTAGAAGACCCAAGGATATTTTGGAATGCAATGAAAGGTTTTATTAGGAGCAATACTATACTATTCTGCTCTAATTCTCGCAGAGGTACGTCACTTCAACTACAAACTGACTCACTGTCATTTTACTGATCAAATAGCTTTAGAACGATCACTAGTCAAGAAAGAATTTAACAACATTCTGAAACAGAAATCTGAATTCCTCATCCATCGAATGAGGCAGCGCTATTATTTCCAGGGCACAAGACCATAGTCATCTACTTGCCATGAGAATTAGGTCCAGTGACCATTTTGCAGATATTTAAATCTATTCATTTTTATATAACATCTATGCAGATATTAAATCTTCATATGGTAATATTAGAACTGACCCTGTTGGAAAAAAAAATCCTTTCAAAAATGTTAGTCCTATCTGTATGAATCAGAGGTCACTTTGGATAAAACTCACTGTGATGGATGGTTAAATCAGCTTGACTTGCCTCAATTGTCAGCAGATGAATCAGCTCACTTAGACAAATTGATTATTAGAGAACAACGAACAACTAAGCTTGGCAGTGCAGAATATGCAATCACCGGGCATTGATGGGATACCCCCTGTTTTTGGCTCTTTCCTTCCGTTGTTTGAAGTCCCATATGTCAAAATTAGTGAACTCCAACCAAACTGGATTCCTAAAAACGAGAATGGCAGCAGATAATGTTAGACGCCTTCCCGCCATTGTTGATGGGGCAGGAACAGCAAGACCCCAATGTTTCTTCTTTCTCTTGATGCAATGAAAGCCTTTGACAGACTTGAGTGGTCATTTTTATGGT
>NC_045745.1:787220-807919 GCF_008692095.1 Etheostoma spectabile | reverse complement strand
GGGGATGGGCTTTGGTAACACTTTCATTGGTATGATTAAAGTTATGTATTCCAACCCCTCAGCCCAAGTGTTAACGTCAGACGCACCTCCACCTCTTTGTTTCCAGTTTCTAGATCCTCCTGCCAAGGCTGCCCTTTGAGTCCTGCACTATTTGTTCTCTCCCTACTCAAGCCATTCGCCGATCGATTACAGTGTCACCAATTTGCATTTGCAATACACAGCATCACCTCTCTCTATTTGCGCTTTAGAAAACCCCTCTCGGTCTCTTCTTCCCCTTCTTTCCCTATGCGAGCAGTATGGTAGCTTATCAGGCTTTAAAATGAACTGGTCAAAGTCTGTATTACTTCATTTGAATGATTCTGCTCACAATTCAACCATCCCTGCTAACATCCCCATTGTCAAACTGTTTAGATATTTAGGTATTGAGGTTTTCCCTTGCTTAAACCAGATTGTTAAGCTGTATTTTGTTGCTCTGAGCAACATTTCGAAATATATAGAAAAATGGATGGGTCTCCCCATATCGATTCAAGCCCGTATCTCTGTGGTTAAAGTTAACGTTTTACCCAGGATTGACTTTGTGAGCTCTATGCTGCCTCTTTCATCTCCTTCTGGTTATTGGCAGAAATTACAATCAGCAGTGTCTAAATTCAGGTAAACGGCCGCAACTTAAGATGTCTACACTACAGAGGAGGAAAGAGGTCTTAAAGAGGAACTTTAAACATTGTTTTTGGTCCTTTGTGCTAAAGCCCCTCCTTTTCTGGCTCATCCCAGATGTGTCTGTTTGCTGGCGTACCTTAGAAAGTGCTATGACAAAACCTCGGTCACTCCATGACGTCCTCTTTGCCAATATCTCTAATAAACAATGACAGCTACGCTCTGGCCTCATTATCTCATAAAAACTTGGAGACTGGCTGAATCATATTGTCATAAATCATGTCACTCCACACATTTTCCCCTTTATTCAACAATGCAGCACTCCTGATTGGTGGGAGGCCTATAACAGCTCCACAATGAGAACGGGGGGGTGGGGGGGGGGTTCATTATCTGTGGTATGGTATCAAGGCTTTCTCAGTTTTTGGTGATACCTTCCTATTAAGAAGGTCTGGGAACGTGATTGTCCAGACCTGAGCGTCAATCTTGACTGGCATGATGTACTGCATGGTCTGACATCCCAAAAGTATCACGCAACCCAGATCATCAGCAGATTCACTATAATTTCATTCATAGGACATATCTCACCCCTGTGAAAATGCACCACATGAAGGTAATTACCAGCCCTATATGCACTTTCTGCCCACTGAAGGCTTGGGGCACTTATATTCACATGTCCTGGGATTGCTGTCCTGTTGTTCTGGAACAATATTGCATTGAAAATATCTGCCCTGATTAATGTTATTGTACCTGTTTCTGTCAATGTTTTGATTCTGAACTATCTGTCAGCCATTCAGCTCTCCAAAACTAAAAAACGGGCTGTATTTGCTTGACTCACAGTTGCTAAGAAGATTATGGACCCTTTCTTTTTTGGAAGGTATATATGTATGGAACTGTCAACAGCTCGCAAAAATGGAGCGCTGGGTCACAAAAAAGAAAATATTGTCTGTACTAACTTCCTTGGGAACCCAAAAGGATGTTAGTAACAGTCTTTTTGTACCCTCAATCCAGCAGTGAGCTATGAGATGAAGAAAAATAGTTACCTGGATGCAACTCCAGTTCCATGAGTATTTGTGTAGCCTTCCATTGGGATTTGCTATTGGTTTACCCAAGGTAAACCAAGGCGCCATCTTTGCATCTGAGAAAAGATTTCTGTACTCACTGATCAATCACACACGGTACCCGTTTTCTCCATTTTTCTGTATCCATTTCTCCATTCTGTTTAACACTCAATAATCCTAAAACTGGAGTTACAGCCAGGTAACTACTATTTCTATTTTGTATGAGCTCTGCTCTTTAATGGGTTTTGCTATTGGTTAAAAACTAAGGCAGAGGCCATAGGGAGAAAATGTACTCCCATATGAACCGGACCTGAACCGACATTAGCTCGAGCCCAACCAACTACTATCGCACTTATCGGTACCGCACAGTCCAGCGACCGTGCACCTCCTGCCTGAGGGTCTCACACCGGACTGCACAAGCTGGTGTACTGACTGAAAACAGCTCCAAAACACAGCTCACTCTCCCGTTTTAGCAGGGTTACACACTATGGTGAAGGAGAAAAGGTCCCTCCCTTGCTTGTACTGGATGTCATTGGTTCACCGCAATGAGCAGGTTAAACTTGGCATGGCCACCAAACTGGATGCAGAGGACAGGAAGATTGCAGGGGTGGAGTTACCAAATCAATGTGAAAGACACAAACTGTGGTGTACTTTCCAAATAGATCTTGCCTAGTGCAGTTTTAATACTTACAGGAGCTGTGTATATTATGTTTGTTTATGGTTTATATTTTTCACTTATTACGTAACGTAGGATGTCATCGGGGTTGTTCTGACAATAATCTGTCTATTTATACACCTTTGCACCTGCATGGCAGAGGCTAGAGAGAGGGGGTGACTTTGGGTTCTGTGGACCGCAAGCTTCTCCACATCTCTCTTCACAATTTTGCAGTATTTTTCAGGCAACTGGATTTCATTTCTTAATGTTTTTTTTCTGACTTTCAAATGGACAATCTTTGAAAGCATTGATTGTTCCCTGACTCAGCCTCTCGGCGGCTTATGGAGATTGCAAAGAAGTTGATGCTGAGCAAGCAGGTACGAGTAGTGAGTTGTTGTCTATAGAAAAAGATGGATAAAGCAAAATAGCTGTTGGGGGCTAAAAATAGAAAAGAAAGAAGAAATACGAGATGGCATGTCAAGGTTTGTGACAGGTAGGATTTTGACGTCTGTGCTTGGAGGCTTGAAAATCCACATGCTAACAGTCTAGCTACCATTTGCTAACACTGGGAATGTAGCAGTCAAATGGGGATTTACGGCTAGCTTACAATATGCAAAACAGAAGTTGCTGAGCTGAAAACTGGGTTTACCATGGGATCATGCATAGATTTGCTACCAAACTTGGAGGCTTGCAAATATTCATGTTAACACTGTTAACACTGACTGACTGTTCTCAGACTATCTAGGATTTGCTGTCACTAGCAGCTAAAGTGGGGTTTACGACTAGCTCAATGCTAACCAATGTTGCTAGTAGAGCTAGCAAAATATGGCCACCCTAGTTTACCCAAAATCCAGATGTCTGGATTTTGGGTAAACTAGGGTGGCCATATTTTGATTTCCAAAAAAAGAAAACACTCGGCCAGGCCTCGAGACACAAATTCAGACAGGTTTCTCAGAGGTTAGTGAACATGCTTTATTATGCCTCAATGGTACGAAAATAACTTAAAATACAATAAAATCTGTAACAACAAAATAATAGCTCTCTTTTCAAATAAATAAATAAATAAATAATACGAAATAATGTTCCATTCCATTGTACATGTTCTTTGAGTGCCAAGGAGGACTCTGACCTTGCCTCTGAACTTGGAAGGACTAGTCCTACAGAGGAATGATCCTTGACATTGAGAAATGGCTGAGATCTCTTAATGTATTAAGCTAAATATTAAAACAGTCTCACAAAGATACTAACTTAACAAACAAAAAGGATCTATAATTTTAATCTTTAGTTGTCTTCTTCATCCTGCTTTTCTTCATCATTCTTGTCCGCCCACCTAGAGCTTTCCCAGCAGTTTTCGGTTGTTCAACAAATAAGCATAAAGTTCTTTGCAAGAAGTCTCTCTTCTTGGTCCATTGACTCTGCATCAATGAGAAAACCCTCCTAACATTTGCATTGTGAGAGGGAAGCGCAAAGACAAACAATCAATCTTCAGTAGCTCTGAGTAACATGCATATGGGGCGCCGTTTGTAAAGCTGCTCACGCTTAAAATAACAGCAACATTTTGTCACATTTAGCTTAACTTTAAATAATGTTTAAAAAACTGGTATGAAATTTTGAGGGTCACTTTCTTGCACATTTTACAATACTTTGTCAACTTGGAAATATTTTAAATAGTTAAATCCAAATTTAAATGTTACACCTAAATGTTAAATGTTAAATCTAAATCTAACTAATCAAATAATGTTAAATAAATCTAATCTAACATGTTAAATCTAATATTAAATCTAAATCTAAATGCTAATCTAAATCTAAATGTTAAATCTAAATCTAAATGTTAAATCTAAATTTAAACTAAATCTAAATGCTAATCTAAATCTAAATGAAATCTAAATCTAAATCTAAATCTAAATGTTAAATCAATCTAATCTAAATCTAAATCTAAATGTTAAATCTAATCTAATCTAAGGTTAATCAAATATAAATCTAAATCTAACTGTTAAATCGAAATATTAAATCTAAATCTAAATGTTAAATCTAAATCTAAATCTAAATGTTAAATCTAAATGTTAAATCTAAATCTAAATCTAAATGTTAAATCTAAATGTTTCGGAAGTACCAAAATAAAAGCTCGAGGAGGTCAGTGTATGTTTATAGTGTCAAATAACGAATAAAATCATCTCATCCGGGGATACAGACTCTTGAACTTGGATAAACGTGATAATAACTACCTAAAACAATAAACACAGTTGGGGAAACTGTATTTGAAGAGTACTTTGAGTTTTTAGTGTCACTTTTATGAACGGTGTACAAACTTATTCAACAGTGACAGCAACAGCCTCAGGGCCACCGCAGGCCACCTCGGGAAGCATGTTTTCCAAATCACGGAGCTAGCATTGGATTGTTGTTGGGCCGGAAGATTGTGGAAAGTTACATTGTTCCGGATTTAGTAGTAGCTGGATTAGACAGGGACTGTTACTGGGAGCTACCCAACACATACACACAGAAGAATATGCCAGTGCACAGAGGTAACATTTCTCAACAGGAAGACATTCACAGATGGCCTCACCTGAGACATGTTCTTCTACCTGTAATTTATTATTAATTGATTGAGCTGTTAATCGGCACAAGGCAGTGGAACCTTTGAAGTCATCCAAAGTGTAGATGACGGACTGTACACTCTCAAAACAATTCTAGGATGGACTGTAAATGAATTTTTAGAAGGGGACCACAGTTATGAAACTGTTTGCGAACAGTCCCAGGTTTGTGTCAACAGGATCCCGGTTGTAAGACTGGATGAACTGTGGAAGCAGCAGTTTAAGATTGAATTCCTGAAAGTGATCAAGTGGAACAGCAGGGATTATCAAGAAAGGACAGCCAGTTTATGGGCCTTGTTACAAAGTCAGCTAAAAGAGTTCATGGCCAACATGAAATTGGCTTACCTTTACGGAACAAGGAAATAAATATGCCTAACAATTGCGGGAACAACATGCTTTGAACCTAAGGTGGAAGTTTAACAAAGATGCCTCATTTCACATGGAATACTCTGTGTTTATGAGTGATAGCCTATCCAAGGGTTATGCACAGAGAGTTCCAGCTGAAGACTTGGAACACAGTGATGGCAGGGTGTGGAATCTACCACATCATGGCATTTCCCACCTGAAGAAATAGAAGATTTGGGTTGTTTTTGACTGTGTAGCCAGATTCCAAGAGACATCTTTGAATGATCAACTCCTGCTATGGCCCAGATCTTACAAGCCCATTGATTGGAGTCATGACTAGATTCAGAAAAGAGCCTTTCACAATCAACACGGACATTGAAGCTATGTTTTATCAGGTGAGGGTACCGCATGATGTCTCAAACCTCCTACGATTTCTCTGGTGGCCTAAAGGGGTCTACAGCCAGGACTTGGAGGAGTACAGGATGAATGTGGTGAATCTGGTTGGAGCTACTTCATCACCCAGTTGTGCAAACTTTGCACTCAGAAAATGTGCAGAAGATCACAAAGAGGTTTTCAGAAACAAAATAGTTGACACCATTCTGCACAATTTCTATGTTGGATTTCTTTGAGTGACTTCAACAGAGTGTGGTGCTATAACACAATTAGCAATAGCCTGGCTTCAGTTGCTACAGAAGAGGAGGCAGTAACTCTCTATCACAACCTGAGAGCCATCCGCTCTAATGGGGGTTTGTACTCACAAAATGGGTAAGTAACAGTCGTCATGTGCTGGCTGCTATACCTAAAGAGCAAAAGAGATGAAAGACTTGAAACGAAAACTTGAAAGGTTTGGTCTATGATCAAGTTCCTGTGTTCGGTGTTGAAGGAAAATATTATACCACTTTGTAATGTCTCAATATACAAAATGTCTATCATACTTAGAAATGCCTCTTAAACTAAGAAATGTCTCTTATTACATTCTAGAAGTGTCTTTTTACTTAGAAGCACCATAAAAGGCCTCATGAAGGCCAATGGGTCACAAGGTTTTGAATAGATGACTGTGGTTTCAACTGTTAGCGAGAAAGAGGAAGTATGGAAACATTGTGCTTTGCTACCAATAGGAAAAGAATGTCTTGACTGACTGAAGGTGCCAGATGCTGTGTCAGACAGCCAAAGAAGAATGAACTTGAAGAAAGAATGAGATAGGGGAGTTTGGTGCTAGGGTGAGTTTAGTCTTGAAGGAGTTCTGATGAATGTGCTTACGCTGTACTTTCTTACAATACTGTTTACTAAACTGTTAATTCAGAATCTCGTCTCCTTGAGTCATTTCAGTATACTGGTTGAGGATCAACGAACACGCAAAGGAAGGGCTAAATTGGGACAGATTATAGTGAGATTAGTTTTGGGCCTTAGGACCCAAGGTCCAGAGCCAAACCCTCTTACAAGATCTACGTAGAAAGCTTGGATGGGATGATACTGTACCACCATCAAATGCTAAAAAAATGGAGACCTTGGATGGAGGAGTCAGTTCGAAGACTTCAAGGTAGAGAGATGTTTGAAATCTGCAGAGTTTGGACAAGAAACTTCCGCTCAACTACACCATTTTGCAGATGCAATTGAAGTGGGCCGTGGAACGATTACTTATCTGTTGTTACAAAACAAACATCAAAAGGTGCACTGTGCCTTTGTAATGGGAAAGTCCATAGTTGCCCCATTGAAGCTGATTATAATAACCCGTATGGAGCTTACATCTGCCACAGTTGGAGGTCGTATGGACATGATGTGGAGGAGGAGCTGCAAAGGCAACTTCAAGACTCAGTTTTTTGGATGGTTAGCACTTCTGTTTTTTTCTGTTTTGAAGTATATAAACAATGAGACCTCAAGGTTTCAAACATTTGTGGCAAACTGGGTTTTTGAGATCCTTAAAGTTCCAAGACACTTCAAGTAATCCTGCAGATTTGGCCTCTAGGCAGTGAAAGTGGAATCCCTCCTTAAGAATTGGGAATGGGTGTCTGGGCCTCAGTTTCTCGTTCAGCCGGTGGGAGAGTGGCCTGTAAACCCCGATGGCTCACAAGAAATCTCACCAGAGGACCCTGAGATTTAAAGGGCTGTCAAAGGTAAAACTATACAGACTAAAGTTGAGGATGTTGATGCAGTAACACAAATTTTCAATTACTTCTCGTCTTGGATTCACTTGAAAAAGATAGTATGTTGGATCCTAGGCTGAAGAATCTGCTTTTGTGTCTAAGTCAGAAGAACTTGCTCAATCTGACATTGATGAGGCCCGAACAAAACTCTGGAAAAGGAAATTCAGAATATCAAAGATCAAGCTGAATAGATAAAGGAACTAAGGAAAGCTGAGTTGGAGATAATCTACTTCTGTCAGAAAAGAAGATTTCTAGCTGAGATTTCTAGATTTCTAGATTTTTCTTTAGAAAGGAGAGGCTGTAAAAAGAAACAGCCACATTTACAAGCTGAACCCAGTGCTCAAAGAGCTCTTAAGACTTGATGGACGCTGGAAGTAGGGCAGGCATGGCCGAAGATTTTAAACATCCTGTCATACTATCAAAAGATATTCACATCTCCAACATCATTCTTCAACACATACATCATCAGGGTAGACATTGTGGTTGTAACCACGTGTTATCTATGTTGCGACAAAGAAATTGGATTCCAGGTGCAAGTGTGGCCGTAAGGAAAACCTTGTCCAAGTGTGTTGTCTATCGGAGGTTGCATGCTGCTCCAGGGCACCAGCAGATGCCAGACTTACCTCAGAATAGAGTTTCCCCAGAAGATGAGTACAGTCTTTACACAGTCATCTGTGCAGTGGAAGCTATTATTTACAGCCGTCTCATAACCAAAGCATCCACTGATCTTAATGGCCTGGAAGCACTAACACCTAACCATTTTTTACTTTTAAAAACCATGCCATTTCTGGCACCAGGACAGTTCCTAAAGGAGGACCTATATGCCTTCGTAGATGGAGACAAGTGCAAATATGGACTGAACTAGCACCTGAACATAAATAAAGGCTTCTGGAAACATCAGCATTCTTCATCACTGTCTGGCTGGGGGTTTACTACACCAGCTATGTTTAAGTCCAAAGTCCGGACCCATAGTTGCTCTGTAGTGTTGTCATTTTCATTTTTAAAAAACTTTGTTTTCTAACAGTTTGGACTTTTAGTGAAACAATAGAGAAAACCTGCACTTAACCTTATCACAGTCATTTTGTATTCATAGTTAGACTGATGTTGTGATGTATCATTATAGGATTGTCTAGCAATATATTAATCAACACAGAATTGATTTTTCGTGACCCATGTCTTGTGTATACCATCGTATTATAAAGTACCCTATGATTCTCACCCCTAATTTTGTTATAGGAACTTTCATTCATAGTTTTATAGGAATGTGTTTCATATTGAAACAGAAAAGCACACTTCAACCATAAGAATGTTAATATTAACACAAAAGACAGGGACATGGGTGTTACCACCAACCCTTAAAGACTAAATGTATTTCAGAAACCATGACCAGGGGCCCCATTTATAAAACTTTGCGTAGATTCTATTCTGCTTTAAAACTTAACTGTGTCCTCCTCCTAACTGGGCCTGCTGTCTGCATGTGTCTGTGTGTGTGTCTTTGTGTCTGAACACTATGTGTGTGTATCTGAGTGTAGGTGTCTCTGTGCGGGAATGTTGTCTATCTGCACTTGCTATTCATCATCAACTTTACTGCCAGACTCAAGGTTGATTCAGAAGACACAGACATGACATGCAACATACATAAAAAAAATACAAAGAGAAACCTATGCAGAGAAATACAAACAAAAGAAAACACAATACTGGCGCCAAAGGTGGAAAAGGTGCTGACCACTGCATTCCAAAACAAAACTTGCACTAGAGCACCTGGGTTTGTTGAGGAGTATCCTCATACAGTCATTATAAGCAACCTTAAGCTACTGCATGCTTGCCTTTTTAAACTTGGTCCATAAGGGAGCAGTATACAAGGAGTACAATATGCTTTAAACAGGTTCATTTTGACGCCATCCATGCACATGTGGAATTTTCTGACCAGCATGTAAGCCTGGGCATATATAATGTGTATATATCCTCATCCTCAGATAACTGATCTGTAATATAATGACCAAGATATTTAATTCAGACACTCACATGTCCTGACAGATAAAAGTCTGGAAAGCAAAGATCTTTGTCCACTTTTGTCCTAGATATGAAGACAGCACTCTTTTTGGCATTATACAACACATAATATTTCACCCCATATTTAGTGCAGACATTCAGTAACTGCTGAAAACCATCACTGCTGGGAGAGAAAATGGCCAGGTCATCAGCATACATAAAATGATTAACCAAGGTGTTACCAATCATACAGCCAGTTTTGCAATTTGTTGGATAACTCATGCATGTCCAAGTTGAAGAGTGCTGGTGACCCTATTACTTACCCCAAAGGAGGCAGAGACTGTATTGTACCATTTAACCTGCATACTTTGGTTGGCATACTAGTAAGCCAGGATCCTTATAATACTGTCAGGGGCACCCCTTTGGCTCAATTTTTCCAATAGCTTATGATGATTGACTCTGTCAAAGGCCTTAGAATCATCAAAAAAAACAATTAGCATAGAGGAATTCTGCCTTATGTACCCCCTGAGTTGGGTCCTTCAAGGCATAGATACACAAATTTGTACCAAGCTTAGATTGAAGCCAAATTGATTGTCAGTGGTGCCAATAAAAGAACATAGATGATCAAGTACTTTAGAAATTACACTGGCTAGGGATATTGGCCTATAATTATCTCCCAACTTTTGACAGCTTTGTCCTTGAGGACAAGCACAAGAGTAACAGATAACATAAATTCAGATAGCAATTCATGTGTCATGAATCCAGAAAAGCAAATGGCAAGCAGCACTGCTACCTTTGGGCAATCCAACTTAAGGTGCAGTCTGACCCACTTGCTTTCTTACACAAAGTTACATTTCAAGCACTTTCACCTGTTCTGATTAAGTTCTAAGAAATAAGCACCAATAATGATCAAAACTCTTGTTTCTATTTTTGTTTACCTTTTTTACAATTGAATTTCCTTGATTTTTCACAAAAAACGAAATTGATCATCTGATCCTTAATGGGATCTCACAGGGGTAAATCGCAAATAAATGATGTGTATATATATATCATTGGTAATTGAGCTAAGGTAAACATCAATTGGGTATTTTTACGTAAATTGTTGTGTCTGTATTGATTAAAAAGCCTAATAATGTGGTGGGTCCACCAGACCCGGGAACAATGACCGACTATCAAAATTTGTTTTTAATTTATTTTATTAATTCAGGACAATGCACATTGATGAACAAGCACAACAGTACACGTAAATGTGCCAGATTGTGGCCCAAGGGCTACAATATCAACACCACACGGGTTAAGTGGCGCAGGTGTTTTGGATGCAGTCTGTGCGCTCTGCATCCAGAGTATGTTATCCATGTGATATTTTGTGATGCCGTCGGAGGTTACTATACGCAGTCTACAAAGCCCTGGGAGTGTTACGCACCATCACACGCATGGCTTTTGCGAGGAATGTTGCACCGGCAAATTTCACTCTGCTTCACGCAACTTTTCCTTGCGTAACAGGTTTTATAAATGAGGCCCCAGGCCCTGTTGAAAGGGATAATCTGTTTAAGTATTTGACAAAAGATGTAGGAGTCAGGGTTTGAATTAAACGACACAAGTGAGACATGTTTGCTGTGCCAGGCTTAGAAAGAGAACAAGCACCGCTCACCGTGGACCATTTATGCCCTCTGGTGGACTGCTATAACACAGTACACAGTCTGAAATGGAGTTTGTGTAGATTCTACTGATTTAAAAAAATAAAATAAATCTTGTTCAGTCAGGATCACGTTGTCAAACTAGATTAATTAATCTGCAATTTGTATTTGGTGGTATGGCTCTGTTCTGGGACCTCCTTGCCCTTCCATGTCCATACATGGAATGTCTTACTTAAAGAATATACTGTCGCCAAAATGCAACCTAGGTTCTTTTTTGTGAATGTACCCGAGTCAAACTTTGGTTTAAAAAGCATATTTAGGACGGAAACGCCACTTTTACGATTTACTGTATTTTTGTTTTAGGTCAAATGGCCTTTTTGAATGGGAGAGCTAGGGGCACTATGATCGTATCAAAGTCACTATTTTTAAATCACAAAGAAGGCTCGACACAACATGACACTTTGCTCCAAGTATCACCAGGGGCTCTACACGTGCACTCCAGCATTGAGAACATGGTTTGTGTACACAGTTTACTAAAAAGAAAGGTTTTGAACAACTCACTTCAGCTGTTGGTGTTGCTGTCATCTCGCCAGTCAAAAAGAGTTTGTGTACACAATGTTCTCAATGCTGAGTTCATTTGTAAAAGCCCTACTTGGAGCTGTTCATGTTGTGTGGAGCCTTCTTTGTGTTTTAAAAGTAGTGATTTTTCATGTGATATACCCATTCAAAAGACCATCTGATCAAAAACTAAAATAGGGTGAATCTTAAAAGTGCCTCTTCCGTCCTAATTATGCTTTTAAACAAAAGTTTGACTCAGGGACATTCACAAAAAGACCCTATTTTGCATTTTGGTGAGGGAGAGTGGGGGAGAGCAACAGTGCAGGATCCCCCAAAACCACCATACCAGGTAAAACTTTCCTGCCATCCATGAGCCTACATCGAAAGCCTTAAGCAGGGAGAGAACAGAAGCAGGAACCATGTTGCATTAAGAGAAGTGAAGACATAGCATTCATTCCAATGAGAGTTTCTCAAAGCGCATGATGCAGATGCTCTAAAACACCTGGATCTTCCATGTTGACAGGCCCATAACAACAAGACGGACATGGGCACTAGCGACAGTTTGTTTGAGTTGTCGTTGCAACATCGCTCATCATTAGCTCCTCTCTTGTGGAAAACAAGTATATTTAGAGAACTCGTCATTCACCCTCTGTTCAACGGGAGCATGTCAAATCAAGGAGTACATTTCTTTCATACTATTTGTAGTGTATCACAGGATTACAGTCTAAACTTTAATGTTTTAAAACACATCTTTGAGGACAAAAAGTGATTTCATGCTGTTCTGGGTTGGGGGTTATTTTCCCGTTTGGCCTTCCCTGTGTTTCCGTCCCGGTTTTCTCCCTTGTCTGGTGTCATAGATTCTGTCTTATGTTTCCCTGTGTGTGTTTGTTATGCTTCTGCTTTATTTTTGTAGTCAGCTTCCTGTCTTGTCTTGTCTCGTTTAGTCTAGCTTTACTTTGTTTGTCTGATTGTCCTGCCCCGCCCTAATGTGATCCACCTGACGTCTCACCTGTTCCCCATTACCTCGTTACCTCTTGTATTTAACCCCTGTGTTTCCTTTGTCTCTTGTCGGATCATTCTGGTTGTTCCCCTGTCTTTACGTCACCTTGTTGCAGTGTTCCTGATTTCGTTCCTGTTCCCTGATCCGGGTTATTGTTTGTTTTTGAATCTTTTTGGGTATTTTCCTTTTCCTCCTTGGATTTTGGATGTTCGTTCCATCGAGGCTTACGTTGTGTTTTGGACAATAAAAACTATTTGTGTTCCTACTCCTGCCTGCCTCCTCCTCACTGCGTTTGGGTCCGATCCTCATACCCCCCGTAACACATGCAGTCATTTTCCTTTTTCAAAGGTGCTTTACAAAACACATTGAGAGTCTCAGCTTGATAAACATTTAGTTTTCAAACAAGACATCTGACTTTATTATTTGCTCAGGATGCCTTTAGATGCAGTAGGACATACTGAATGAGTATAGTATGCAGTAAGCTAGTATGCAGTACGCTAGTATGCAGTACTAGTATGCAGTACGCTAGTATGCAGTACGCTAGTTTGCAATTTCAATCTCAGCCAATGTGTTTATTTTGGTCACTTATATTATGTAACCATATCTATACATAACTATATATTTACTTCCTGAAAATAAAGACATTCAAATTAATAACAAACACACACAAGCTGATTTTAAAAGAATCATCCATTTAATTTCCTTTTGAAAAGATGGTTGCTGTAGTAATGTTTTATACATATATATACATACACACACATATATCTATATATACATACAGCGATGCTCTTAAGTAGTTGATTAATTCATACAGAAATGCAAACACAACTTTTATGTTCATAAGCTTGAATAAATGCAAAATGTCGGAAAATATAGATATATATAAAAACCGAAGCGACAGTGTTGACATGTTAATGTAAGTGCATCCTGTGTGTCCATCACTCCACTGAACAACATCTACAGTCAACAGTGTAAATCAGATATGGCATGTACGTCTCATTTTAAGTGTATGGTATCTTGATATTAAACAGACAGAAAGACAGAACCCCAAAAAAGACTCGATCAATATGTAGAGCAGCTCATCTTACCAGGAAGAATGAAAACTTACCGAAATCATTATATTTTTGTTATGGATCATTTGTAAACATTTCTTGTGTAAATCTTTTGTGTGTGTGTGTGTGTGTGTGTGGAAATGATCAAAGCAAACAAATCTACCACAATGTCATGTAAGACCCAATGTACAGAATTATTCAAATAATTTGAAAACTGAACGTAAAAATAAAATAAAAAATAGAACACATATATGTGAACAACAACATGAAGGTAATAATTGGTGAGTTTTACTGGGTGCATTCTAATATAGAAACAAAAGGTCAATATTCTGAAGTCAAAACTGAATTTTAGCCAGACTTTAAAATCCTTTTGCTATAAGATACAATACTGTAGACATGAGTATGAACACTTTTTTTAGTCTTATAGAAAGGGGTGTTTAGCATAAGTAATAAGTTCTAACAAATAAATCGACATGTCAGGAAGTAATGGAGCTCCTATAAAAACATAGTATTAAAAAAAGATGTTGACTGCGTCCTAATTCAGCTCTTACAATCCCAACTAAATGTCCTTGCTTGATGCAGGTCTTTGTTCAGTGGAATGTTCACGTTGCGAACCTCATTAATTCATGAAGCAGGCAATACCATGCTGCATTCATCAGTCACTGATAAACACATCTCTTAAACTGGACCAATGGAAAAAAGCCAATGTAGGGTGCATTATATCCTGAAGCCATGCATCCACTGCACTCTGTTGAAAAGAAATGCCATAAAATACTGAAAACCAGGCCATCACGGAACCTGTTCCACTTCCCCACCGGGACTGTCTGTAGTTTACTGGCAACTTCCTGCTGCTGAACTCTACCTTCGTGGGCAGCCTCTTTCCAAAGATGCAGCCACTGAATGTGGAAAATGCAACGTCTATCAGCTGACCTGCTGAAAATGTAGTTGGAAGACTTTGGGTTAAATACATATTTTATATGGGCTCAATAATATTAACAATAGGAGAATCATAATTGTGTATTATAGATTGTGAATTGGGGTTTACCACACATTGTTTGGACAAAACGTCATATGTCTGTGTTTTTATTAGTTTAAAGGTGCAGTAGATAAGACTTATAAACAAAATTTCTGTCATATTTGCTGAAATTGACTCTACATTTGAGTAGAATTACATACTATATTAGGCAGGTAATTTAACTGCGTGGCAATCACTACTCAGGCACATGCATTCATTCTCTCTTGTGGGAGGAGGGGCTTAGGAGACCGTTTGGGCTTTAGCAAAAAGGGTGGAGGAACTGAGAAGTTGTCGATGTTCAAATTCTTTGGCTAAGTCTTGGATCTTCACAATCCTACCTACAGCACCTTTAAAATAGACACGAGTCTGATTGGATGATTCAAATCTGCAGTTTGATCATGTCTTAAAGTGCTCATATTATGCTTATTCTTAGGTTCATAATTGTATTTAGAGGTTGTACCAGAATAGATTTATGTGGTTTAATTTTCAATTAACACCATATTTTTTGTTGTACTACACATTGCTGCAGCTCCTCTTTTCACCCTGTGTGTTGAGCTCTCGGATTTAGCTACAGAGTGAGGCATCTCACTTGCGTTCCATCTTTGTTGGGAGTCGCACATGTGCAGTACTGCCAGCTTGTCAGTTGCAGAGCATGAGAGAGTGCCATGCTAGCAGCTATGTGAGCATTATAACATGTGTTACAAAGTGACGCATGTTTGTCACATTAAGGCAGGACTACAAAAGAGCATACCTGCCGACATTGGGTTTTCAAAATCCGGGAGATTTCTGTGTGTGGTGGGGAAGTACTGTTAAGTATACTGTAAGTGTTCAGTGTATCATTTACAGTGCAATATAAATGAAAACATGACTTAATTTATTAATATGTCTTTATATTTTTCAAGTTTTTAACACTTACGTACAAACGTATTTAATAATTTTTTAATCATTCCTTGAATATCAATAACTACGTAACTAAGTCTCTCTTTGGTAAACATCAGTATGTTTTGTAAACATGAATATGTGCTCACTTTTTTGCGTTGTAGTTGTATGTGGCAGATTTAGCTGCTCTCAGTGCCCTCTAGGACGGAGTGGGCTTTGAAGTCAAACTGGTGTGGTTAATGTTTGCCCTTATGTGCCTCTCTTATAGTGCCACTGTATTTTAATGTGCTGGGTAATTCATTGCTTTAAACCAAAGCAACACAACTTACAAAAAAACGTGGAATGATGTAAACTGATGCGCCCCCAAAACTGTTAAAATGTACAGCTATATTTCGATTTCTTTGCGGCAACAGCGCCTTCACTTGCCATTTTTGCCGCTTTTGAGTGTCACAACCTGGTCTGAGTAGAGGGAAGATGTGAGTCGTGCAAGCGTCACTTTGCAACAAGTAGCCTATAAGTGGCTGATGAGAGACTTCTGTAATGTCAATACAGTAAAAATGGACCTACTTTACAAAGTTTGTTCACTGCTGACTACAAGTTAGCAATCAAACACAACAAAGGCTGCAAGCTGAATGGCGTTTTGAGCTAACGTTAGCAATCAAACAATCATAGATAGCTAAAACGTCTTTTAAATGATTTCCATTATTGTTTGTAATGAGAAAAGTTTATTATTTCACAAATGACGTAAACGTTTAAATATGAGCACGCGCAACATCTGCGCTCAACTCACATCGGGTAGTGACAGCGGGTCTGAACTTTCCGCAAAGCTTGTGCAGAGATCAATTGTGCAACTGGGTTATAGGTTGCCAGGTTGAGGTGAACCACTAGTTGAACATTGTGGTGTGTCTAATGTGTGAATAGGATGCGTTTTAATACAAGATCTGGCAACTGGTCAAACATCTTGGTCCGATTATTTATAAAGGAGTTTGGGCCATGCAAATTACATGAGTTTCCCGGGGGAAATAACAAACCGGGATGGGTCCGGGACATAGGGTTAAAAAATGGGAGAACCCCGGGAAAAATGAATGTGTTGGCAGGTATGCAATAGAGCTGTTTGGAGCAGTTTGTGAACAGTGCTTTCTGTTGGAGATGGTAAGTCCCTTTGGAATGGACTTTAGGCTTTATCACTTTGTACAACCTATAAGATATATAACACAATAAAGGAAAGGGAAAAAGCCAAAAAGCATAATATGAGCACTTTAAAATACAGCAAGTACACTTAAATGCTGCAGTTGTGTTAAATATTGCACATCCACAGGAAGCAGAAGAATGTTTCAACATGCATAGTTCAGACATCCTTTACATTTGCTAGCCAATAGCACTCGTTTTTAACATAAAATTACGAAATATATAAAATTTCACTCTGGCCTTTACCTATCGGATGTCATCACCCTTTGCATGATGACACCTTGGATCTGATTCAGCCTTCTTTCACTAAAGTTTAGATGTGGAGGAGGATTAAATTAGGAAAAGTATTTATAAGCCTTTATCTCTGATATACAGTAAACCTTCTCTGTTAAGGCAAGTGGTGACCAATATGCTATGGAAAAGAATGATCTCAGATGTCTTGAAACATATTGCAAAAATAAAAGGAAACACTGAAATGTTTTGTCATTTATCGTCAACCACAAATCGTAACCAATTTATAATGAGGGACAAGAGAAATAGGATCCTGTACATAAAAACGTAATTTTCATCTTCAAAGTACACACTTGTGTTGGAAATGACATGTGATTTTGAGTGCTTATCAGTCTACTACAGGTACAGTATGTGGTCCCTACAAACAGGTCAGGGTTCAGTCAGCTCACTGTGCCATCTTGCACAATAATCAGTGGATTTGAATATTATTATTTGCTTTAAAAAATCTTATTGATTACTGTAATCATACAGTGCTGATTTACTAAAACAATGAATAAGTGCACTTTTGAAATGTCCCTATGATTAGAAACACATTGTAACTAATATTTTTACTTGATTACAGTTTGGGTAAAACATGCTGTCTAAATCACATAGCAAGAATATACAGTCACTCACACATTGTTGTCATGGGAATTTATCGACCAATGGCCTTGCAGTTTAACAGAACAAGAAGGTTATCACACTGGTATTAGTCATTCCAAGTGCTTTAAGTAGGCTTACATGATAGATTTTTAACAAAGCAAGGTACCATATTACTTCATGCCCTTTCAAACAAGGCAAGCCACAGGTGAGTAAACTATAGTGATACACTGTATCATGCCGGGATCTCCCTGATGCCGCTGGAAATTTAAATTTTTGAAATTGAAAAATGTCCTTTTTTTCCAACCAGATGTCCGTTACACTTCCTATGTGTTGGGGTTCTAAACTCCAGCGGATTTAGAAAGACTATCTGTCTAATATGTGTTTTCTGTTGCTCGACTAAAAGAACTTTTGAACGTACACGCGTTCCACCAAAACAAGTTTCTTCCCAAGGTTATTTTCCATCGGCCCCATCGCTCCATGCAGCGCTCAGCACCGCCCATGGCAATTCTGATTGGTTTAAGGAAATGTCAATAAACCAGAGCATGTTTTTTCTCTCATCCCTGAATTCTGTCTGGAATAGGCAGACCTTCCTCCGTAGCTCTGCAGCATTGTGGAGGAAGGTCTGACAAAGCGAGACTACTGCTCAGGACATCAGGGCTCAGCCACACCTAAAACAAACAGTAATACATGTGAGATATCTCTGTAGCTGATGCATGATGATGCTGATGCATTGTCCTGTCAGGTGTTCTGCTGAACGTGTACATGTGTTTGTAACCAGATCCAACTTGGGAGCAAGTTAGAAGGGTTGTTCAGGCAGGATTTCTCCAGCTAGGAATCACCTCACATTTAAGATCGCAATTTTCTCACAGTAACTTAAGCCATTGTTGTAGGTATGAATGCAGCTTTCTGTTTAAGGGCCACTGAAAGGCCCCCACAGGGCCAATATTAATGTTTCAGGACACAAATTACTAATACTGAACTTTGTGTTCCCTATTCAGTGCATTTAAATGCTTACATTTTATTACCTAACAATTGAAGGACAGGGCTCAACATTTTTCAAGTCTGTCTTAAAGCAATAGTCAGGTGCCCAAATGAACATTGAAACAGGTTATGTTTGCTGTACTCATTCCTCCTGTCAATACTGGCCATGATGAGACCCCTTACTAATAACCTTCCGATTTATGTGATGGGGGACCAAATCCAAAGTCCTCACTCTGTGCAAACATGTATTCAAAAGTCTAAAATTAATATCATGCTTCAGCAGTCTGAGTAGGACAAATAAATTGGATTTCTTACAAAGGTAGAATCATTTTAGTGAAGTTCTTCTCACTCCCAACTCGTAAAATACTGAAGTGTCTCTCAGCGTCAGGTACCGGCGCAAAAAATCCCCCTTTATCGTCTGTATGGAACGCACCAGGCCGATCAGCTGCTCAACCACGGTGCTGTAGATGACGTAATATTAAAGGGTAACTACCATTTTTTTCAACCTGGACCCTATTTTCCTATGTTTTTATGTCTAAGAGACTGATGGGAACAATAATCTTTGACATTGGTCCAGTATTAAGCGAGACCGCTGCAGTCGGCTGCGGTGAAACAAGCTACAATGTAAGTTAATAGGGCAAGTGTCCAGCTTGTATTTACCTCCACGAAGTGATCATTTTGCTGCAGACTGGCTCAGGTTATTATTATGAGTGTCTGATAACATTATGGAAAAGATGCCTTCAGCGATAGACCTTTAAAATCTCTTTAAAACCTTTCTGTTTAACCAGATTCAGCTCTGAAGTCGCTAGCCCTAAACCCAGCAGACTCCATTTAAAAAAGACACTTAGAATATTAATCTGAGCCTGTCAGCGGCAAAATGAGCACTTTTGTGAAGTAAATACAAGCTGGACAATTGTCCTATTAACTTACATTGTAGCTTGTTTTGCTAATGTCAAAGATTGTTGTTCCTATCAGTCACTTAGACACAAAAACTTAGGAAAATAGGGTCCAGGTTGAAAAAAACGAAGAAGTTAATCTTTAATAAAGTTAATCTTTAAGGGCGACCACGATAGGGTGTATTATTAAGACCAAGACTCGTAAGGAGGCAGGTTGTGGGGGTGGACGGATCAGGAGACTGGGGTTTATGTCCCGTGTCCAGTGTGTCACTTAAATGTACACATTGTAACCCCACTCACCATGTTTCTTAACCCTAAGTGATCTTACCTTGCACGTTAAAAAAAGACACCAAGGGGATTCTGACCCAGAGCGTTGTGAAGTTGTGAATAGTGATGCCAAGCATCAGTATCTGATGAGTTAGGATTGAGAATGTGTCTTTTTAGTAGTTTGTGTTGCAGCTCAACAACAACACACCAAAGGAGCAGAGGTGACTGCGCGCCGGTTATTCCCAAGATGTAATGTAAATCCAAATCAAACCGTTCTCATTAAGACTCAGCAACAGCATGCCTGAGGAGAACATGCTATCTAAATTAGTGTCCTCTTCCAAAACATTTAAAATATACCTTTTTTTGTGATGAATTCATGTTGCTACAAAATATCAACATCTGATACTTGCTTTCCCTTTACTTTCATGTTCTGCCTTTTCTTTTTTTATACTTTCAAAAGGTGTTGGTCCTTTTTTTGGTATTCCTATTCTTCACTGCCCTATCAGTTTCAAAGCACAACAATGTGTTTAAATTAAATAGAATTATTGTTTGACCGCCTCTTCCATTCCAGATCTACAAAAGTAAAACATCAAATGTCTATTCCATCATAATATTCCCATCCATCCTAACACAGTCACAACATACTACATCATTCAAATAAAATATGCTCTGTAAATGACCATTTAATCAAAGTTATATTTCCAATAATAAATAACTCTGTGCTTTTGTGCCCCTTAGCAATTTAAGTAGCAAAAAATAGTGTTACATCTCCGTTGCCAATACCAGCTTTCTCCCTTCAATCATTGTCAATGCAACAGCTGGATGAGTCTACGTATATGTAATATATGTCATAAAAAAAACATGAAATTCTACAGTGAATAAAACATTTTCCTCACACATCTTCAATGTCACGT
>NC_045745.1:764253-787210 GCF_008692095.1 Etheostoma spectabile | reverse complement strand
AGAAATAAATACAGCAAGGGAGAAATGACAACGTAAACAAACACAAAGCAAAGCTGTGTTCAGGGGATGCATAGATGCAAAATCAGACAAAAAAACATAAAAAAACACTAAACTTCATGATTATTTGCTAGTTGTTGCAACGTGAAGGGTGTAACAGTTCCTATTCCTGTTCCAATTCCTACTTTTCTTCCTATGTTAGCAAAGCAAAGAAATCTGTACTGCAAATACCTCCTCGAGTTTCCTGTTTGAAATACCACACAGTGCCGATGTGGACACGTACCACATATGTATTTAGTTTTCATTACATTTCTTTTTTGTTCAAATAAAAATAAAAATAAACAAATATACAAACATGTCCTAACACTTGTGGAATACATTCAGGAACATTCATATTGAGTGAAAAATGAGGCAATAACCAAACAAAAGTGAAAAAACATGAAACATATACACAATAATTATTTATGAGAGACTATTCATTGCCATACAGTTATCATATGTTACAACTTATTAATAGTTTCTAGCAGTCCCGACTCCCTCCCAGGGTGATGAGTTATTATAGTTTCTCCTTTGAGGGGATCCAGATATAGGGTCCTGAATGTTCCTCTATCACCTGTTTGCAGTGGTTATAAATGTCCTCTAAAGTGTCTCCTTGAACCAGCGCTGCAAAGCAAAGGGAACTCTTTATGTACTGTGGAACTTTGCATAGAACATATAAATCATACAGCTGTCAAATGTTTCCAATATTTCTGACTTCTCATGACAGACTAAAAGACTCCGTGGACCCGCTGCCCCATGTCTAAAACTAATTAGCACCACCGGGTTGTTTGAAGTTTGAAAAAAAATACACTGAATGCCATTGAAATATTCTATCATCACATAACAAATGAGCTTATTATGTTATATACATACACATGATTCCATAATTCCATTTGGCTGAGTCAATGAAAGACAGACAGCGGCAGAGTTGGATTTAAGATGCCAGAAGGCAATATTAAAGGAAGTGTTTGGATATTTTGAAGTGGGGTTGTATGTGGTACTTATCCATAGTGAACATATTCTAAATATAACGTACACTTATCCTGATATGGATTTTTGTAGGCGTCTGAAATAGGTTTAGCTGCTGCTGGTCCACAGCAGGACATTGCTTGGTTTCTGTGTCTGTATTCCTGTCTGCTTTTCCAAACTACCTTTTACTGCAGCTAACACACTGACTATAGAGAAGTAGCTCGTACAACCACACTTCTAAATAACTGAACTATCCCTTTCACTATTTTAATATTGGATAATTTTAATAAAAGTGAAAGTTAAGAAATGCAGGATCATAACACTAATACAAACATTTTTAACCATGCTGAAATCTTCACCAACATCTTTTTAGAATCACTGTAAGTTTAAATCCTTCCATGCACTTCTGTTGATTATCTAACAAACTTAGCTTAGCTTAGCTTAATCACTTAGCTTAGCTTAAACACTGACACGTCTGCCAGCCTGGATGAACCCCTACAATGATCCTGATATTTTTGGTATCTGAGCCATGTGAGCACTGCTTCCTTACTCCTGTTCTGTGGTGAGTTGGAAAAAGAATCTTTAAATAATTGATCACCCCGCTGGCCTTGTGTGCTTATATACTGAGTTTGAACAGTGTTGAACAGTGAGGGACAAGCTGACTATAAATGGCTTATTATGTATTTGTGCTTTTATCAATATCATACCTGTGAAGAATTCACCAAACTCCTGCTCCAGCCTCAAGGCTCTGTCAAACGTCTTCCTGGCTTGTTCCTCTGTCAGTCTCTTATTCATGTCCCTGCGCAGAGGGAAAGGACACAAAACATCCCACACACATGATTCTGTGTTTAGATTTACGTTCCGGTTTCACCAAACCGGTTTCACTTTATGCTAACAGTTTGAACTGGCAGTTTTTACTATGACCCCTTCTGTCAAATTAAAAAAAAGCTGACATTAGCAACCTGTGACGACAGCATCACTGCACTAAATCTATATAATCTAATCTAAATCTGCACTAAATCCAACTTGTATTGCAAGCAGTGCTGGGCAGTAGCACCACTAGTTTAATTGCTTCTTAATAGTATTGCTGTTTTCTGAATCAAGTCGTTTTTCAGTAGCTTAGCTCTTTCATTGATAAAGTAGACAAGCTACTGGAAAATTCATGTCTTGTTTTTGGGGAAAGATACGATACATGGCAGTCTTACTTCTACTCCCTCTCTTTGTCTACTTGCCCCGTGTCTCACTCCGACTGCAGACTTACTGCTTGCCAGCGTTCATTTTGTGACCCTATACTCACACTCCACTCTTTGTTAATGTGCAGTTGTGTATTTCATTCGCTTTTGTGAAGTACTTTGGTTTAAACAGTTGAAATGGTGTGTCTCCTACCTTTGTCATGGCCCAAGAGCCAAAGTTGTGACACATTAAGTCCCCCTATTTAACATTTATAAGCAGCATAGAGACATTTAATGAATTGCTTATAACATGCTATGATGTAGTTGTAAGCAGATATTAGGATATTGTTTGTAAGTGTTTATTAATGTACAGTATTTCCACAATTATGACTTCTCCAAAAAATACATATTTGACATTGTTATTATACCTTTCTACAGCAGCATCCACTCATTGGTGTCCACAACAAATACATTAATAAACACTTATATCTGCTTAATGATATGGTTTCTATTGGTTTTTAGGCTCTGTTGTTGTTTTGTTTTTGTGCAGTTGTTCTGTTCCTTGTTTTTTGTTATACTCCTAGTTTCCTCCCTTATTGCCTAGTGTTACTTCCTGTCTTGTGTCTGTTCTGTTTCCTGTTTTCTTTTGATAGTCTGTTTCTCTGTCTAGTTACTACCTGCCTTGTGTTTTCCCGCCTTTGTGATTGTCGTCCCCGCCCTGTTGTATCACTTGTTCCTTGTTCGCTCATTACCTCTTGTATTTAACCTCTGTGTTCCATTTGTCTCTTGTCAGATGCTTTTGTGTGTTGGTGTGCGTGTTCACCTGTTCCAGTCATTTTGCTCAGCATTGGGACTCTTCCCTGAGGTCTTTGTTTCCCTGTGAGTTTTTTCTCTTTTGGACTTTTTGGATTATTCTGTTTTTGGGTTTTGGACTTTGTGTTTTCCCTGGTTTTTGCTTTAGGATTCCTGTTTTGGCCCTGCTTTTTTGTTAATAAATCTTTGTTATAAACCCTCTTGCCTGCCTGCCTGCCTCCTCTCTGCATTTGGGTCCTCACTTCCCTAAGTTGTGACACTAACAGCTACATTATAGTATAAGCAATGTATTGCATGCTTATTTATAAGAGACAAATAGGAGGACTTAAAGTAAATACTTGCGAGTTCTTTGGTAATATAAAAGTACATGTACAGCAGGCTAGTGGAAGTATTATTAAAGAGAAACAAATGAGTGGTTTAGTAAAAGACAAAATGAATACTTACATTAAAGAATCGATAGACTTAGGTTTGATGAAGATGGCGATGGGATAGAGTTGTGCTACTTGTAGTCGTTTGATGGCATTTCCAGACACATCCAGAATGCAGTGTTTACCCTGAGACAGAGACAGGACTTTACAAACCACACACACTCAACGCTCTCAGCTTCTAAAATCAAAGCTGCACTATGCAAACATGTTTAAATCTTAAAATAAATCTCATATTGTAAAACTAAACTAGGCCCTAAACAGCATCAAGTAAAGGGTCAGAAAAAGATATTAGATCTTTTCTTCTTTCCTCTGGTATAGACATCACAGCCGGTTGATCAACATGAGTTGTTAAATACTACTGCATTTGGACATTTACATGTGGTACGCTTGCTTCCATGTAGGCAATTTTAGCCCTTTTTTATAGGTGCTGAAGCATCCCTAAACTTGACCCCGGCACCCCAAAAAATAAAATTGCTGGTAAAAAAATGTCTGTGTTAATCTATTGTGAGCTAAGGAGTTTTGCTCTTGGAATATCACAACATCGTCAAACTAAACCAAGAATCTAGATGCCGAGATCATTCAGAAGAACATTCTGAGTCAATTTCTGAAAATAGTGTTCATCAGCCATTAGTCAAATCTCTAATTTTCAAAAGTTATTGATACAGCATTTTGGGAATGTCTGCCATTCCATGGATACATATCCAATTTCTTTTGTAAAACCCCCTCACCTTTGTAGTAAAGTCCCTGTGGCTCAACATTAAAAAGTTTTCTCAGAATTGTTGGTGTCTTTCTAGTTACATAATGCAGTGTTTCCACTACCATGGTGGTCCAAAATGATGTTAAAATGCACAGTTAGCATGGCAGAATAACGATTAAATAATTGTGTTGAAAGGGTGACAGGCACCTCTAAAGCTCTGAACTTGGAATCGTCCCTGCATGTGGTGCAGCTTTCATAAACAGGAAAAGAGTCTCACCCCTTCAGCAACATATTTCACAGACTGGACACTCGTTCCATACAGATTATCGTTGTACTGTCCCGCCTCAATAAACTTGTGCTCTTGGATGTCTTTCTCCATCTGCTCTCTGGACATCACATAGTGGTAGTCTCGCCCGTCCACCTCATAGTCCCTCTTGGGCCGAGTAGTATCTTTGGTGCAAGGAGGACATTTATAACTTAGTAAAAATCATGTAACAACAAGACAAGTAGACAGTTCCATTGAGATCTCTTTCAAGTCTATCAAGCACATAGCAATGCTTGTAAAGGTGCTATATGCAGATATGAACACGGGACACAGGCACTTGTCTTTTAGCCATCCCTCGTACTAACTGCAAGGCTACATCCACACTACTACTACAAACAAGAGTTTAAGCTTCAGTAACAGAACTAATCCATGTCTGACATCCCATATCACATGACCAGTCACACATACTGGGCACGTGCGTGCCGGTGTAAACAGGAAGCAGATTGTCTGACGTTACTCTGCGTTTGAATATCAAGGATGTAGAAGTTTAAAATACAGAAAATACTTTGGAAAAAGAACAACAATGGTGAAATGTAAGAACAGGGATTTATTAGCCGACGAGGTGGAACTGTTGTATGTATGTGTGTAAGCCGACCTAACCGATACGACTGACTGACGTGCATCCTTGTTTCCAAAGGTCTCCGTTTGTGTCCGTCCAGACTACAAAGAAACCCCAGAGTTTTCAAACCAAAACGGGGGCAGCAGTTTTTTCAAATTTCTCAGTTTTAAGGTCTCAGAAACACCGGAGTAGTGAACTTGCGTGAATTATGAACGCCATGATGGGCGGTGGAAGACCTATGCTGCAGATGGACGGCAAGCTAAAGGCGCACACAATCTGCAGAGTAGTCCTCACCAACACATTATGTGTATGTATTGCCTTTCTGTTTTAAATGAATTATAAATAATAATAAAAGTAGCTTTGTACTGCTCGGTAGCTGCTGCCCATTGCGTCGTAATATCCACCGGTCAAATCTTAACATAGGCTACACAGCATATAAGATATAAGAAGATGGCTAGATGTTATAATTATGTGTGGTTAATACTGATATAATACTTATATACACTCCGTAATTTACTGCATGGATTAGCGTGTGATAGATAATTAACTAGAGCTGCATTCAGGCATCCATGAGAAAGCGGTATGTGGGTAGTCACAACCAACCATGTACTCTAAAAACAAAGGCTATGTGTTAAAAAAATCTTTACTTAAGTAAAGAATATGTTAATACAAAATAAACCCTTCATTGTCTCATCTTTGCCAATATGATTATACATCCCCCCGCCGTTAGCGTAGCATTGTGTACCTGTAACCCAGCCAGCTACAAAGAACTAGTAAAGCATCCTGACTTTTAAAAGCTTTGAGACCAGCACTAGTGTATAGGGATATTCCGTTTACCAGTGTTACACATTGTGTGGACTGAAGTCAGGCAGACTGAAAACGGAGGGAGAGAGAAGGTATATGGGTTTTGCCTACCAGGTGAGCTACCCAGGCACCCACGGTGAGTGATTTTTAGCCAAGAAAGTGTCAGTTGGGTAGAGAGGACCGCAAGGTCTGAGTGTTTTTAGCAGTTCTTGCAGTAATTTTAGGCTGAGAAAGTGTCAGTGACAGTGATTCCTAAAGGAAAAAAGGAGTGCAGGTATTGGGGGGGGGGGGGGAATTATTTTAAGACTCACTTTCTAAACAA
This sequence comes from Etheostoma spectabile, assembly GCF_008692095.1. Classification (NCBI taxonomy): domain Eukaryota; kingdom Metazoa; phylum Chordata; class Actinopteri; order Perciformes; family Percidae; genus Etheostoma; species Etheostoma spectabile. The sequence continues at coordinate 781,085 of NC_045745.1, read as the reverse complement.
GGGATGGATGGGAGAATGAACTCAGCGTATCCACTCACTTACCTTGGTGCCCTGAACTGTTAGCAGCTTTATATGGTTGGAAGGTATATTGAAATAAAAGAGATGAGTAAATCAAAACATGCAAGACAAAAACTGCTTTGGCCTATGAAGGACACATCACATGCTCAGATGGGTGAGGTGTCTTGTTAGGATGAGTCAAAATGGAGTTACATGTTTGAACTGGGATCACACAAAAAAGCACAAACGCACACACACAAACACAAATGAGTACTTAAGCACCATCTTCAGCTGATACTACACTATGGGAGCGTTACATGTAGTTTCATGAGCAGCTCCACAGTGAACCAAAAACAGTACAATCCAATTCATGGTGTTAGAGAAAGGTTCCAGTGATAAATAAGCAGCATTCAAAAATGTCTTCCTAGCACTATTAGCACTACTAATAATAATGATTTCTGTGGGTTTTAGCTTCTGAAATCTCCATCCTCACAGTTTAACAATTTATCTGTCAAACATTTGTTCACCTTTGAGATCCGTCAGCCTCCAGCCACATGAAATTGTAAGGATATTTTATATTTTTCTGCAATTTTCTAATACATTCATAAGATATCCACCCTGAAACACTGGGAAAAAGGAGCATTAGTGGACTTTATCGTTTATTTCAAGTAGTGCTGTCAGTTAAACGTGTTATTAACGACGTAAGCACAAACCCATTTTAGAGGCGTCAATTTTTTATCGCGATATTAACGTTCTTTTTGGCCTAACAAACTTTGTAGTTTTTTTCACATGCTGTTGCAACAACTAGTAACAATATAAACTACAACACCACACCGGATCTAGCTAGACTGGAAACAAAACAACAGTTGTTTGGGCTTGTGAACTGGCCAAAGAGTAGTAACGTCACGTTTTGAGTGGATGGCGAGCGCGAGACGCCGAAATGGACGCCAATAAGATTCTGAATGGAAAGTTTACTTTTTTAAAGTTGCCAAATGGTTCCATTGACAAGACCAAAAGTATCTGTGTGTTTTGTTGTTGTGAGCTGAGCTATCATTGCAACACGTCCAGTCTGAAATACCACTTGTCTGAAATACCCTTTTATTGATGGACAGTGTTACATTATTTGAGAGATTATTTGCTCTAAGTGAGGATGTTATGTGTGAAATTGAACACTACATTAGGCTGTATGACAATGTTTTCAATAAAAACATTTACACAAAGCGAAACGATCCACTTTTCCATGTTGATAAGAGCATTAAAATGAGAAAAAATAATGGGACAGAAAGAAATCAAGGGACATTTAGAATAGATAAAAATGTGCAAATAACTACAAGTTATCTATGACATTAATGCAATTAATCATGATTATTTTCAAGCCTTGTAATATTATTATAACATCCATGTCGGGACTTATCTGACATATCTGATTGGGTAGCAATATATTTTTTTTAAATGTTTCTAAAGTAACTTATGTTTGTAGCTAATAAACAGTGACACTCACTGTGAAATTAGAGGCCTATATCTGTGGACACATTTGTAGTTTACACCTGTTTCACTCGGTTTGTGAAAGACGAGAGCAAGAGTCATATGTTGTAAGCTTAAATGTTAACAAACTTTGCATTACACATAATAAGTCATGTTTAAAATAATCATGAGGTTAAGATATTTATCAACTTCAAGTTGAAGGTATTTGATACAATATGTGCAGTTATCTGACTACAGATGTAAAAAGTAAGGCAGAGTTATTTTTTTTGTTTTTTAGATTTGTTCATGCCTGAGTGGCATTTATTTTGGTTACATTGTCATTTGAAAAAATAAAGAATTAGGAAAATATTTTTTTTATAGATCAGTGCATTTGTATGTAATTTTTCTTGTTAAAAAAATTGTCAGAAGGCACCATTGGCCCCCGGGCATCTTACCATTATCAAATCTGGCACTCTTTAAAAAAAAGTTTGGACATTATTTCTTTAGATGAAAAGTTTTCATTAGTTTTAATAAGGAGGCGCAAGAGAGCTTTTTTGATTTGATTTTAATGAAAACATTTCATTCAGGTTTTAAAGACCAAAAGTTAAATAATTGTTTCAATTTAATTATAACACAGTAAATGTATACTTTGGAAAATGCATATAATGTATTTTTATTATATATTTCACTTTATTACTGTGTTTGATTTGTTTTATTTCGGCATTTTAAATCTTCCATAGACCAAAAGCCACCAATGATTCAAAGTGACATATGCAGTACAACACTGATGGGATGAGTGGGTGACATCACGCTGACATCACAGCAAATGTGATCATGGTCATGACTGAATGAGGAGCAGGTTAACACATCAGACAATGATTTCACCATTTCTACTCATTGTGAGTATCACATCGTGCCATGCTAGCTTTAATTTCACATACTTTTGTTTCACTGCTCGATTCCCAGTAACTACTTACGTGGCACACAAGAGCCAAACTTGTCTGGAAATTCAGAAATCAGATCATCATTGATTCTGTCCTTCATCGGTCCCAGGATTATGATGGGTCTGGCATAATTAACTGGAAGGAAAAAACAAAGATTGACTGCATTTCATAAACATTTCTTTAATAGACAATCGAGATACATTGACTGTTTGTTACACATAAAAGTAAATCATATTCCATATTTCCCTGTGTTGTGTTCAGGGGAGCTTTAGTTCTTGTTTGTATGCAAAGATGCATTACAAGATATGTGTAAATACACAAATAACATAAATTTAAAAACAAGCATGGATAGCTAAATATGGAAAATAATGGACCAAAGTCAGTGTTGTTCCTGAAGAGTATTGGCTCCAGTACACAGTATCATGGGTGATAAAAGCAAACTACAAACAGCTAGTGTATATAAATCAATCTCTTTTATGTTTAAATACTACTATACTATAATAAAGTATCCTGAAAACTCTTCAGAAACCTTCAATGCAAAGCCGTAACATGAGGGAGACAATCGCATGAACTCTCCTCTGCTGATGTCTTCTGGGTAACACTCTGCTACAGTATTTGACAGCTGGCAGCAGTTGCCGTGGTGCTTTGAGAGGATTCAAATTCCTAATGTGAGGTTATAATTCTTATCTTTCACTAAAGTGGTGTAGTTGCTGGAAAATACAGTTATTTACAGAGAGACATTTGTGACACACTACACACAGTGACACAGCTAATGTATTTATAATATAAATACTATATTTATATCCTTATAAGATTATTAAGGATAATGTTAATTCAGATACTGTATGCTCTATATAATCAAGTATGTAATGACCTCTCTCTCAAAATAAACACTTCATATTAACAGATGTGTTTCAGAGCATCACATGAGCAGAGCCACGCCCCCAAACTAAAAGGCATTTTGCTGGACTAACTGGTTGAAACCGTGACGTGAGTGCCCTGACTGACAGTGAACAATGCTAGAGTGAAGCATAATAACACACTGTGTTTCACATGTTGAGGGCCCGCTTTGATGACACATTTAAATAAGTGACAACTTACTTTCTTGCCGCATCACAGGTTCATATGAGAGAATCACATCCTCTTGACTCCCTAGGGGAAGGGGGACAATTACTCATTAATAACATAAACAACATGTCACAATACAAGCATGGCAGCATATGTCACAGAACATGTCACTGTTAGTTTTGGTCTGTCCTACTGATGACTTGTGGCCCTGGTGACATACAAAACGCATCTATACAGCTCATACTACATAAATTATTCACATAATCATCTGTCATTTCAAATAGAACCAAAGAATTATAAACATTTCATCCACTTTTAAATTAATTTAATTTGATATTTCGGCCTCAACTGAATACATTCAGGAGCTCAGGAAACTTGGTAAAATATGGCATAAAACTTAAAGAACTTAAAAACTCAAAGATACCTGATGTATTTGTAACTTCACATAAATGCATTTAGCAAATGCATGTACAAATGAAGAAATATATTTGAGTTTTTGTTTGATAAATGTGATGCTCTACCTCCGCTCATCATGTTGTTAATTGCAGTTCATTTGGTTTCAATGAGAAATGCTAATATCAGGTTATTTGAAAAGCACTTTTCTCCCTTTGCATCAAGCAACGTTAAAATAAAAAATAATTTCTAAAGTATTTAACCTACACAAGAAAATCCTGAAATAACCCTGATTAGTGGTAATGAATCTGTTCACTGAAATCAATATGACAGTATAAGCCTATATCCCAAATGACTGACACGTTTACTTTACACATTACAAATAACTTACAAAACCAACAGACGTTATTGTGACGTGCTCCAAAACCCGGCTTCGACACAAACATGCTTCCATGCAAAGACAAAAACACTTTAGTGGTTTAAGCCGGTGTCACGCAAACATGCATGAAACATTATCAACATGTTAGGAAAGGCGTCAGTAAGGGGTGCAATTATAAAAGAAATGTTAAGTCTGCTCAGCATGCCAATATATGTTTGGGAGGCTCCAGTTCACAATAATCCTGCAGCTGGCCTGCATTAGAAGGGCTGCTTCACCCAGACAGACACAATTCAATTTAATTTTATTTGAAATGGACATAACTTAATACCATGCACCTCTGTCCAAGGTTCCTGCCTTAAAGGAAGTTTTTCCTCACCACTGTCACACCAAATGCTTGCTAGTGGGAAATGTTTTGGTTTTTGTAAATTGGTCTAGACCTACTCTATCTGTAAAATGTCTTGAGATTACTCTTGTTATGATTTGATACTAAAAATAAAATGAATTTAATTAAAATTGAAAATAACACAGACAGACAGGTTGTATGGCTGGAAGAAAATCAAACTTCAATCAGCCACTTGTAAGTGTATTCATTTTAATATATAACAAATCATCTTAACCTCTTCTGACTACATGTAAATTAATGTCTGAGTCAAAAGATCAATCCTGGTTCACAAGAAAGAAAAAAGGAGGTAAATCCATAAGAACATGACCTTTATTTCTTTTGATTATTATATCTAAAACAATATTTTGTAAGCCTTTATGTCAGCCCTTGTGACAAGCTATTTGGGAAGTAGCACCTTTACCATAAAACAGACCCAACAGAGGAGACAAACACCTGAATGCCTTCCATATCTTGATTTGAGTGAACCTGATTTACCTCTTGTACAGATGTTACACGGCAAACTGAGAAGCAACACTAATACAACTATTGAGCATGCAACAGCGCAGGCAAGAGGAACACGTTCAAACAGGACACGTGACCAGGAGGGCCTTCCTGTGGGGGGGTCGTGGGAAACAGAGAAGAGGAATCATTCCTGGACCAACTTACTGAATGTCTTTGTCCCATACCCATCATCACCTATTCCCAGGATGTCCTATTGGCCGTCCAAAGAGAGCCAGAACAGAAGAAAGAGAGGAGGGAGGACAGCCGCAACATAAGAAAAAGGTTGGAGACAATGACAAGAAGGAGGTGCAGACCCACAGATCTGCCTCTGTCCAAATGCTAAACAGCCAGCAGGGGGGGCACATGCTAACATGTAGCCTGGTTGAAACTGAGCCTGAATTATCACTGAAGGGAAACTGGGTCGTACAATATCACCATATGGGGACGTGTCACAGGCAAAATGAACAGCATTGACTTGGCTTCTGTCCTGCTGACTGATCAGCATCTGAGCCAGAACGTCTCTGACTGAGGTCCAACACAAAGAGAAAGAAAACAAAGACGACAGGAGAGGATGATGATGAGAGGAAGCCTGAAAGGCCTCCTTGAAGTCCAACTGTGTGTCCCCTACCAGCCCTACAACCTACACTGACTCTTCGCATAGAAGTACATGTGTGTATGTGGGCTTACTTACTGTCGGAATCACTGCCATCCTGCTCACCCTCTTTGTTCTTGTAGAATGGGAACTTTCGTGTGAAGATGAAATTCTTTTTACGTTTGTCATAGAATGACTGTGAGGGGAGAGAAAGCATGGGAGCAAACAGGTATATCTGTCACGTTCATGCACACAAAACAAGCGTTGCAGAAAGTGGGACGTCAAGAAGTTCTTACAGTGAAAACTGAATATCCGGTCCTCCCAGATTGTTTTCATTCTACTATAATACTGGAAATACTAAAATGTACATTTTTGATCCAAGTAGGTTACAGTTGTTTAACATCCTCATTAGAATGATGATGTATTCTATTTCCAGTTAGAAAATCCTTTCAAAACTGAAACAAAACCAACAATAATCACCAGCAATTTTGATAAAAGGCATGCTGGTGTCAGGTGCTAAAATGTGAGGAATTGCTGCTTTTCTGTGATTTATGTGACTGCAAATGTAATAACATTGGGGTTTGGACTGCTGAACTGAAGAATTTATTGAAATAAAAGATTATGATGAAAGATTTGTTAGAAGTGAATCCCTGCATCCCTAAAGAATTTGATATACAATATCTAAATAGATGCTGTTCTCCTCCTAAGCAAAGATTGATTTATTAAAAAAATGAAAACCAGTTGTATAATCAGTACAGAATATGAAAAATTTGAGCATAAGTTTACACAAAAGCTTGTGAAATCTGCGTAGAGCCCCGTCATCTACAGCAGGAGTGTGAGTTAAACGCCTTCATTCTGTCCACCCGGGGGAATGAGCAGTGGTGGAAGAAGAATTCAGATTCTTTACTTCAGTAAAAGTACTAATACCACACTGTATAAATACTCTGTTACAGCAAAAGTCCTGCATTGAAAAAGTTACTTATGTAAAAGTATGTAAGAATTATCAGGAGAATGTACTAAAAGTACTCAATGCAGAAAAATCATAATTTTAGCTGGACATGTAGGTCTGTAGATTGGTGGGTAGTTTAAGTTATAATAAAACATTGTAGTTTATAAACTACATGTGTTTTGTTTGCAGAAATCTTAATGTGTATACTAACTAACGCTGTCAGATGAATGTAGTGGAGTAAAAAGTAATATATTTCTCTCTGAAATGTAGCAGAGCAGAAATAGAAAATGGCTTGAAAAGAAAAGAGTTAAGTAAAGTACAAGTACTTCAACATTTGGACTGTAGTACACTACTGAAGTAAATGTACTTAGTTACATTCCAACACTGGGAATGCCACTGTAGCTCAGAGTACTTCTTGATGTGCCATAGTTGCATCAGAGGCCTTTAAAGTAAAAGCAAGGTGTGAAACGAGTTCCTGAGATCATGCTATGAGAGAGTAACATAACAAAGTGGTTTGGACATAGAAAAGATAGTCATCAGCACACAAAAAAAATCATGCATCAATGGAACGAAAAGAGGGAACGGAAGAGAATGAGGCTTCAAATAATGAAGATAAAGTCTACATCATCATTTGAAGACAAAACGCCGCTGCTGATGACTAATATTCACACAGCTACAGTTTTGGGGGCTCCATGTGGTCTCTTGCTCTCAAGGCACAAACTTCAGACATTTCCCTCTAAAGTTCATGTTTTACACCTGTTTGTGGTTTTTAACTTAAAAGCTGGTAAAATATATTTACATTCTTAATATAGTTGTGCACATGAAATATACGTATGTAGAAAGTGAGATATGAATTTAAAAACTTAAGTGTAAAATGTACTGGAGCAGAAGGTCAGACAATTTCAAGGTCAAAATCAATGACACATAATCCAACTCTTATATTGCTTTTTTTCTATTTACAGGAGCCGTATTAAACAGACACGACTCATTTAACGGTCATAAATAAGCATACATTAACACTAGAAATTACTCATTACGTGATTTTTAGAAAAATGTTTTTTTTCATGGTGTAGATGAAGAAACACATACACATGATGACACATGCTGATGTGTTCTGTTGAATCAATGAAATATATCTAACTTGTGAGACTAAGCTAGGCTGGGACATCAAGCTGCAGTGAGAACCAAGAACCAACATCTGACAATGCAAATCATGACGCAGTTACATTTGGTCACACAGGAAGCCATACAGTCACTGTGAAGATTTCAAGATGAAGTTATATCTGAGCGACACCATACATCGTCAAATCACTGTGGTAATATAGAGTGCCACTTTGCAGACCTCAGACAGGTACTTACCCCTTTTGAATCAAATGACCCTGGCTTGGCATTGAACTTCACAGTTTTTAGACGTGCGCGCTCTTTCCTTTCCACCCTGCCGAGCAAAAAAAAGCCACGTCAGCCGTTGACCACAGAGACACCACGTTGAACTGCACAAGGTTCTGGCAACTCTGGGTGAGGACAAGTCTTAAACACGTCACAAGTACTCTGGGTGTCAAACTATCTGTGTGGAGGAATATCAATATGATGTCAATGAGTTTTCTAATTAAATAAGTGTTTGGGTTCATCTTTAACACAGGTGTGTGGAATTAAACTGCATATTTATTTGGTTAATTGCGTGTCAAGACATCCTAAAGAAGGCAAGTGTGCTGATATGCATTGGTATATACTTATAATGGACCAGCCAACACACCCTTGATGGTGTGTGTCTATTGTCAGCGCCATTTCCTGTGCTTCCCATTCATATCTATGGGAGCAGCCATGCAATGCATTCTGGTAGCGTCGTGGGGACTTTGGAGAAGCGGGATGTCATGTTGCCTGCTCCTCATTCGCATAAAGTTGGCTGGATTCAACTCACCGCCTCTCAAAAGCTGACAAAAAATCTTTTAAACTGACCTTTGTTGATCTGAAATGAAGACAACCGCATAGCCCATTTCTCACATAAAATGTTTTTGTAAAATACGAGAATGTATTCTGAACAAGCTGCAATCATGGTACGTTTTGAAATTCGGGAGCAGTCAGCCCCACTTGACGTGTTCATCCAATAAGCTGCAGCCATTGCGGTTGTAGGAGGGTGTAGACTGTGTATTTGCTTGTCAGGGGTCAGTGAAGAGAAACAGGTGGCAAGCTCACTTCCGTTCAATGCTGGGAAGCGGGGCGATCCCATCTGTGAAAACAACGCCTATATGGACACGTGCCATAAGGCGTGTTCACACTAAAAGGCGCACGGTGCTATGCAAATGTTTTATTTGGGATTGGTGTAAACAAGCTATTATATCTAAAAAGCAGAATAGGACGATTGCCAATGACTCCAAAACAACGTCTGTACTGTTTCAAATGACACAAACTCTGTTTTCCTGGGTGAAAGTCTGTTTGTTTGACCCATCCATCACCTTATACAGTGATTTGCGCTCAAATATTCTGTCACCTTAAACCCTGTTTGCTCCCGCAATACTCACAATCTCAGTCGCTGCCTTAAAGTGTAAAGGTAAATATGGATCATTGTCAGGGGTTGATGCATTGACTGTATTGTAAGTGAAGCCAAAAACATCTGGATCGCCCCATGGTGGGTGACTGCTGCATAGGTCATAACTCCCACCCCTCCATGTAAGTGGATGGGAAATGTACCACACAAAAAAACGATTTCTGTCATTTAAGATGTAGTTCAAGTGTTCATTTTTCAGTTTGGTTTTAATTACTTATGCAATACTATAAATAAAAATGGGTGAAACCTCATAGTTGACAGCTGGGATTGCCTGATCTCTACTGCGATCCACTACAAACTCTGGCTCCAAAATTACAAAATGAGAGCGCCCTTATCTAGGATGTTTTGGATTCACTCTATAGTGGGAGGAAGTGGAGACGCGTCATCTATCTTTACACACAATCTATAAGTGTTATAAGCTGCTTGCACAATCAACCTATAGGGCATGTTTCTGGGTGAAGGCGATATCCACCAGCCCATATTTTGTGATATTTTTAGTTATCCACTTGAGTTTCTGGAAATGGATTTCTAATGCCACACACTAGCAATGGATGAGGACATATTTTTTTCCTTTCTTCAATCATTATTTTTCCCTCTCTTTTGTTATAGAGGAATGTCCATAAGTTTTTGTCGGTGTTTCAAAAGATATTCCCTCCATCTCAATCCCGGACAAACTGTCAATAAGGCCGGAAACTGTCATCCATGATGAATAACTCAGACCACCCTCTCTCCCCCCACACTGGTCCAACAGAGGAGCACCTTCTCTCAAAGAGTTTCCTCACCCAGAGACAGATTTCTATCCACTGCTTACCGTCGCTTGCTGGGGATGACACCCATTTCCTCACTGTCCCCATGTGGGGTGACACGGCGGGCCTGCCACCACTCATCATCTGAGGCGTTGATGACGTGGAGGATGTCCCCATACCTGAAGCTGAGCCCTTGGCTGGGGAGGCCGCTGTCCTTTGACTTTTCATAGTCAAACAGTGCCCTATTCAGTAGAAGATATCAGAATCAGTATTACGAATGCACAGAATTCTTTTCTTTTTCCACTTTTTTTCATGTGAGGTCTTTTCTAATTGAGTAGTGAGGCACTAGAAGCACAGCTTTACCAGGTCAGAGACAATAGTGACTGTTGGTCCGTGGGGGTTGCTATAATAAGAAATGATTCCTCTGTTTCAGTCACAGATCTCAAACCTGGTTTAACATGTAAGTGTCCATACAATTGTTACATTAAATTCAGTCCACAAATGGTCACATCTGCTCAGTCATCTGTGTTATAAGTAAACACAACCTTTTAAAAGACACTGTTAATATACGTGTACCATGTTGCCTGGAATAAATCAGTGCAGTTATCAAATCCAAGAAATTTGGGGCATGGATTGGACAGCTTTTTCCCTGAATGTAGCTTGAACATTCAAAAATAGGGTGAAATCCTAAAAAGACCAACCTCACATAGAGAGATCTCTTCTGATTGGTTCGCAGGGATCCTGAGCCAGAGCTCATGCTGTGGTTCATCATCTGTTCCCGCAGGTCATGGATTTTGGCCTCAAAACGTCCGTACTCTGCAAGACAAGATTGGAAGTCAGCCCAATGATGCTAATAAAAGTAAAAGTGGCCCATATTAAGTGAAAAGTTATTTGAAACGTTGATCTTTCTGACGACAATAAAATTAAAGGAGTTTAATATAAAGGACGGGAGAGAAATTTACACACAAAATGTGATAATGTATATCATTTTTATGTGAGCTTAAAACCCATTAAAGCCCATTATTTAAGCACAAGAATACATACACATATACTCTATATCTACAGTCATATTTCAACACTGAGTTTCTTATATCTCTTGAAATAGTGTGTATTGAGTTGGTGGCATGTAGTTTGCTACCAACTTGTCATCAACATTATATTTCACTATAAATATATTCAGACAAAAAATAAATAACAAACACCTTAACATATGAAGGGAAATATGTACAGGGAATTGATTTAAGACATCTTTGTGTTGCTGTATTCACAGATGTCTACCATTAAACTGAGAATAAAGGGATCTAATCATGATTTGTTTCTTACACATCGATGCCCCAGCGTTTCCAGTTAGTAATGTCATGAACTGAACTGCTCTTAGCAAAGTAAAAGAGGATGTCAGAATGTGGAAAGCCATCAGTCTGTTGACAAGTAAGATTGTCCTGACAGTGTGGTTACTATGAGGATGAAAAGCTGATAACTTAATGCATGGCTGGCTAATCTGTCACTTTAAAAAATCAACCAGAGACTTGACATGTTCTGTCCTGACACGACCAACCACTGACTGCACAACCTGGATTTTAGAAATCAGTACAAAATACACTGTAATTATTGCTTAAAATACCAAATATGTTGTTATTTCATTTTTCAGTGTTATAAAAAAACCCGCTACGATTGTCTACAGGCTGCATGAAACTCTTCCATGCTTCCTCTGACACTGATGTGCTTCCTCAACATCCCATCAATTAGGCTACTAAACAAGGCTGAGCTCATACATGTGAGCAATGGAAACTGAAATGAGGAGACCCTTTCATACTGGATAATCGTCCACAACAGAATGCAAAATCACAATCTAAGTTTAGAAATTTCTTAATTTTTCAAAAGGTCTATTTACTTTAACCTCCCTGTTGTTTTTCCTGCCCATCTTGCACTAAAATAGGTCTCACATACCTGACCGCATGTTCACATTGATGTTATATCCTCTACTGCTGTTGTCTCTTTCTTATATTTGTTTTCCCCTGGTGCTCCTCCTGTCTGTTCTCTGCACACAGTCCAATTGTAAGACTGAAGTCTCTCTCTCTTGTGGCTGTACAGCTGCAGTGCAGGGGCGGAGACAAGTACAGACGGACCCACCAGACAAGAAGATGTGTTTGCTTTGTATGCTGTTTGATTTATCAATTGTTACGTATATCTGGTCATTCATATATTGTTGCATCATATATCTAGAGCTAGGAGACACAATGACGTTTCTAGTTTTCCAATGATATGAGCAATGTACAGTGTTTTCGGGTAATAGATGGCCTTTGACTTTTACAGGTGTTCTTTGAGTTTTGTTTGGCTAAAGCCACTATAACCTGACCTTCAGTGTATATATGTGTGTATGTATGTATATACTGTATATTTATATATTCTACACACATTTGGGAGCTTTTATGGCTTTTAATTGAGAGGACTCCTTAAAGACAGAAAACATGAAAGGGGAGAGAGAAGGGGGACAACATGCATCAAAGGGCCGTAGTTTGGATTCAAACCCGGGCCGCTGCCAAGGACTCAGCATACGGGGCGCACAATGGGTGAGCTAGAGGTCACCCCATTCTGTTAAAATATTTAACGAAACTCATTACTAATTAGCTGGACTCAGACAAAACAGATGTCCTTGTAAATGGCCCTGAACATGTAACGTTTTCCTGTTTTTTCCTGTTAGCCTGTAATTGAACTGCAACACAAATTCTGTTGCGTATTACTAATGACGACAAAACTCTTATCATGAGACACATTAACATTTGCTTTAGCTCTTGGTTATGAGAATGGTTATGTTTTAGTGACCCTGCGGATTTAGTGTGTTTTAGTAGTTTTTTTGTAGAAAATTAGTTGAATGAGATGAATATCCAAAATCATTAGCTTTGCATCACACCATTTCATTACCCTGTTGGGCTTGTTTTGCAATAGTAACCACTGTGCACCTCACACACACACACACATACACACACAGTATGTGTCAACTTAACAAGGCCTATGCCTAATGATTTGTAAATCAATGTTGACCTCTGTTATGCAATGTGACAAATCAACAGAGAGCCATGACGTGATCCATCAGAAGTCTCTTCCTTCGCAGGTGGAGACCACTTCTTAAATTAACACTCAGCAGCCTGCTAAAACATGCCACTTGTAAAGCTTAACATTACTTATGTTAGGCTTTACAAAGAAAGAAATATTCAACTCATTCTCATGAACAGGTTCGTATGATATCGTACGAACAGTTATGCACACTAAAACGTTTGATATCATACAAAAACTAGGAGAGCGCTGGTCACGGGACATAGGCTACTGAGCTCTGTGCTACAGAGCCGCAGTCGCTACAAACCTCTTGGAAAACAGCTCCTAATGAAATATGTTGACAGCTGAACTGAACATTGAAACACAGGTGTGAAATGAAGCTACTTAAATACTCTACAGAGCCATTAGACTGATAAATGAGTAACTGTGTCTGCATGTATTAACCTCCTCAAAACACAGTAGACTAAGAAAGAGCACATCATTTTAATGATTTTTCCCAAAAAGGAGAGAAGAAAGGACACTGTAAAAGGGTCATGGCCTAGGAGCACAGGAACAAAAAGGTAAAAAGAGGGGGGGGGGGTTGAAAAGAGTAATGTGCAGTGCAGGCGTGAGAGTCGAACAGGTTGGGAAAGGAAAGAATCAGGTGTGCTTCAGAGGGTCAAACGCTAGGTATAGAGGAGTGAACAGACTGTCTGTGATCACATTCACTCAGTGACTCTGACTGAATCATGCTAAAAACTCAGAGCAGCCACAGGTGCCAATGGCACAAACCTGGTGCCGGAGAGGGGGCCCGTCGCGGTGAGCATAGAGCAAGTTCTGATGGGTAAGAAGAAAAAGCAGTTGTTAGTCCCAGAGGTGTTTAGAGCCCAGTTAGTCAGCTGTAGGATTCCCCCTTAGATGGGAACAAGGCAACAAGTTTGATAAGTGATTTTCGCATCATCCCTAAACTAAGAGTCCTAAGGCCTATATTACCAAACAAGGCCAACATGCCAACAAATCAACTTGTTTAATAAACCCAGATTTTCCCAATCTAGCAACAAGCATGTTCACTTAAAAGGGGCGGTGTTTGCACCATATGATCAATTGCGACCATGGACAAGTCTACCAGAGCAGCATATTTTATACAAGAAGAGCAAATGATATTCCTACAGAAATATATAGAAGCCAGACAGGTAAAACAGGCAAAAAGCAATACAGTTGCTGCAGCTAAATCCAGGAAGGTGTTCAGTATAAGTTACCATGGCGATCTAACCCTTTAACAAGTGACCCACCATCGTAATACACAAAACTCTGAGTTGAAGTTACCTCGTTAACCACAAATCTTGCTTTATAGTATAGGCCTCTGATTACAGAAGGCTTCAGATTGAACTTGATGCTACGTCACATACTCTTTGCCACTGAAGAGTCTCCCGTGAGACGGAGCAAAGTCGGTCTGAGCTTCCGAAATGTAACATTTTCATCAGCTCTCAAGATCTTTTTACAAAAGGTCATGTTTGAGAAGCAAAAGCAAGAATATTCTCCAAAACAGTTGCTGCAAACAGTTTTGACTGGCTGACGTTAAAGCATTAATCAAGAAATGTATAAAAAAACCTTGACTCTACAAAGAAAGCTTTTGACTTCTTGAATGTTCTTGATTGCTTTTAGATTGGATCCTTGATGTAGAATCTTTTGAGGCAAACACCCACCACAGCTCTCAGTATAAGGGTCTGGACAGTTTGTGAGTTTAACACCTCTGAGACATTGGGAGGTCTCTGGGCATGAGTGAGTGCCTCTACAGCTATTGAGTAGATACTGCTGCTGTTGACCTTAATCACAGTAGGCATGTCACCAGTCAAAGCTGTCGGATCCACTACACGTTAACTTACAGAACGTTGGCAGACAATTTGCTAGACATGCTGATGCTACATGACATGCTGATGCTACAGGACAAAGAAACCAGAAACCAATTTAAGACAAATATAATGTTTGTTCAATCAGATTGAATCATTACTACTTTTTTTTTAAACCCTTTTTGAGAAACTTTGTGGAAAACTTCCAAGGAAAAAGACCAAGGACTGGAATGTTTCAGAAAAAATACATGTATGGCACCTGCACTATTTTAAGATAAAGACATCATGAATTTGTCATTACACTGTACAGCTCAATAAAAACTGCTTCCCCATTGCCCCCCCCCCATTCGACAAACACAGTATATGCACAGAGCAAGGCTTAAGAACACATCTTTTTACTTTTTTTAGACATGTGGACACTTTTACTAAAACTCATGGAGCTCTTATTCTGAAGGTGAAATCTGACAGAAGAAGTTCAGTTACAGTGTCACCTTAACTCAAAACTCATGCACAAGGGAACAATCCTTTCAGTGTTAGAATCCTCAAATCTCTGCTGTCATGTGTGTTGTCATAAATGGACAAAAGAAACTTTGGGAACTGAAAATGTCAAACCAAAGATAAAATGAGAAGTGACCTTACAGTACATTGGTTCCTAGTTTCAGCTATGCGTTGGCACAATTGTCTGGCTAGGATCAAACTTGATGACAAGTGAAGACCTTTCTTGCTCTGAGCTGCCTCACTAGCAGAATGTTTCTCAGCCTAACCTCCACAGCTCAGGTGCAGATTGGTGTAGCTGTCACAACATGAAGGCAGATTAGGGATACTTCTGATTTAAATCTAGCTCTGTGTCATCTTTGTGTGGACATTGTGTTAAGATCAACGGTGCACACAGAGCGCAGCAGCAGAGGTCTGCAGGGATAATACAGACCACGTTGTTTCCAGTCACCCGGCTGATCTCGGCAGACCTCCGCTGGGGGCTACGTGCTCTGGTGGAAAGCACGGAGGATAGCCAAACGTACATTACATTACATTACATTACATGTCATTTAGCTGACACTTTTATGCAAAGCAACATCCAATTAAGTGCTTTCAACCTTGAAGGTATAAATTCCAGACAAAATGTAAGTAGTACATTAGCTTTAACCCTGGGGGCCCTGAGGCCATTTTTACAGTTTAATTTCCGTCTGATTTTATTTATAAAAAACTTGTAAAACATCCCCCTGTTGTCACAGTCAAGATATGAACATCATTTTTTTGAGGACAAACTGGGTTATTGGTATTTTGGTTGCAGTAGGTCACTTCATGTTAAAAATGGTTGTAGAGCCTTAAAGATAAATAAATAAATAAATGAATCTTCCAGATATGTATTGATATCACAGCTATAAGTAAAACCTAAGCCATTTTCCATTCTAAAACACTTCTCATATGTCTTGGATTCACACTGTGAAGAAATAATCATTATAACTTATACAGTTGACAAAATACATGCATTTTTTCCAAAAAAGTCAAGACGTTTTGCTCTCTGACATTTACTTATGCCAATAATAACATAAAATGTCATATTTATTGTATTTACACCACAGCAATGTTATACAACAAATATGTGTCTAAATAGTGCCTTCCATAGAGTATATAGGTATTTTTGTCCCTTCTGGCCTTCCATACAAGAGGGGTGACTTTATCTCCCATATATGGGCATGTACTTCCTGAAACAATAGACGGGAGAGACAGGGCAGACGCGGAGGAGCGAGCCAGCGGCAGAAATGAGCCAAAACGCGATGAATTATGGACATAAAGTTGATCAATCTTGGATATAACAGTATGGATTTAAAGCCCAAAGAGGCTGAAGTTCCAGGCTGGATAGAAAATCCCCTGTAGAGGCTAGAAAGACAGGGAAAAGACCGCTGTAAACATGAAATCGTCAGGATTTAAACGAAACCGAAAGTGGGTAAATCGCTTGTATGGTTCAAAAGTTATTAAACTATGAAT
>NC_045745.1:753422-764243 GCF_008692095.1 Etheostoma spectabile | reverse complement strand
TTTTTACTCGTGGGCAAGTGTCTCGGGCTCAGAGGGTTAAATAAGAAAAAACACAAAGAGCTAAATGAAAGTGCAGCTTCAAGAATATGTACTGTTTATATATATATAGACATACTATTTTTTTTGTTTAATCCGAGATGCTGTTGGAAGAGATGTGTTTTTACCCTTCATCGGAAGATGTGTAGGCTTTTGGCCGTCCTTCACCTTTATCTAAACACAATGCCCACACAAAGCTGACACAGAGCTTGATTTAAATTGGCATAATATCTCTTCAAGTCCTTAAAACACTGTGTCTTACTTAGATTAACTTTTAAATTAATGAAAATATTTTAAATATAAAATCCACGTGAGGAGTTCCTGCAAGTTTATAAGGGGCAGTATCCTATGGTACATTATGTGGTAATCACATTATTTTTGTAGGCTCTAGGCCAAGATCTGTGTTTTGGCTGTTTTCAACAATTCTTTTGCTTTTAATTCCTCTGACACAGTCTTCACCACCTTTAAAAGAGAATTATGGTGGATGTTTTTATTGTCACTGTTCAACAGAGCTTTGATACTTGGAAGTATATAGTAGTGATGTGTGATTAAAGTTAGCAATAAAACAACTTGGCCTAATTAGAACCAAAATCACTGTAAGACCTACTTTAGCATTGTCCTGGGTATGTTTGTGCTGTGTAGCACACCACAGGGTTCTTGTGTTTTTAAAGCAACATGGTGTTAGTGGTGACTCACCTTCTGGTCTGTACTGGGCAATGATAGTGACCACCTGTCCGGCTCCTTTCAGTGCTGCTGCCGCTTGTTCATGTGTGGCTCCTCGTAAGTCAATACCATTTACCTGTGTGAACAGGGACAATTCCCAGGATTATTTTGGTGGAATTTCTGTTTTATTTTATATAGTACAATGACCTGCAACCTAAATGAACACAATACTATCTGTTATCCCACACCAGTGCAAATACATGGTATCCTTTGAATAAAACAACACTATAGGTACATATTTATTTAATTGATTTAGTTGTAATCTGGCCAAATGTCCATGGTTGAGGTGCAATGAATGGAGGTAGAATATCTTACACAAAAATCAGTACAGTAGATCTTTCTTTTATTGTTTTTATCTCATATTTTTGCTGACAAAATGTCCCATATTTAATGAGTTTCCAGAAATGTGCAAGAAACATTAAGACTGTGTAATACCTTTGTGAAGGACCTGCAAAAAAATGTTGAGAGGATCTTTCATTACAGTAGCATAGCTGCTGTTGAAACCACATCATCTACCTCGCTATGGGAAGGGCAGGCTCAATTTAACACACACTATCATCTGTTTCTGTGTTGCTTCACTAGGAGAACACAGTTTTACAGGTCTCTCTGACACACCTGTTTCTTCACAGTCTGTGTGCTGTGTTTCAGTGTAAGGGGAAGAAACCAAAGAGCCCCAGGTGTAAGTGCAATATGAACTGGATATGAAATAGTGTGTATAGTGATAGAAAAGTGTGTGTCCAATTGGTTGAGTTATTGTTAGACTTCAAACTCAGGCCACTGTTGGAATATTATGTGCCTGCTTTCATCAAGGTAGAGCAAGCAGCCAGACAGTGCCATTTTGATTTACCACTGCAATGCAATGTGTCATCTGTTGCACAGTGTGGCATTAGTGTGGGAGGCAATAACAATTAACTATAATAAGGCAGAACAATCACTTCCTCCCAGCTAATGCCCACTGTGTAGTCCACTCATCATACATTCATTTTTTCCCTACTGAATACTGTGACCAAACATTGCAGGGTGGGTTGTAAAGCAATAGTAGATGCTGACTAAATCAAGTGATTATTATCCCACAATATCAACACACAAACGTTTTGTAATGTATTTATCCCTCAGATTATTAGCTGCTCACATTGGGTAAAATATCAGCACATCATCCTACAGTTTACATTGTTACATTGCTCAGACGTGTGGAGAGCAGGTGCAATAATATCAAGTGTGGAATTGAGAAGAAACCCTGGAACTGAATAATAACTCAAACAAATTATTCAAACCTTATTCAAATGACTCAGATGTGACAAACTCATTTCAAGATCAGATCACAAAGACTTCAAAGATATTCTTGTTGACTAGGTTAGAAATACCTGGATTTTATTACACACTGCATTCAGAATACTGAGTGTTTGGTTACATTGCAGAGACGCTTGGAAAAGGATTGCACATAAGCTCTTAACCGTAAAAAAAACTGCTTTTAACCATGGAATGTAAATGCTGATTGTCGCATGTTTTTTATTCATGGGGAAGAGTCTGTTCGGCATACAGTGAAATCTTGCCCATACTCATACTTGGACCAGAGTTTGGCCATCAGTCGGAATCTTTGTAGAAAATTATACTGGATATTAAGGCTACAATCACAAATAATTTCTAAAATGGCTTATTTTGTTCAACCAACAGTTGGGTTAGGGTGAGTACCTAACCCAAAAAAGCAGCAAATTCTCCCATTTGAGAAGCTTGAATCAGGGAGTTTTGTTTGATTTACTCAAATTACTCAAATTACTCAAAGTTGTTGCTGATTAATTTTCTGTTGATATTAATAAATCAACTAATGGTTCCAATTCTACAGGATTCATAGGTGTTTTAGAGAGGAGCCGTGTGGCATTGTGGTAGCGAATTTATAAAAGCAGTTATTTTAGTCTACATATACATAACAACAAGTAAAAGAAGACTCTGTTGGTTTGGGAAAATGTAGATCTTACCTACCTTAATTTCCTTATTTAACAGGCCAACAACCGCTACTATATGTTTGGACTATAGGGTGACCAAGGCTTCAACCCAAGCACAAAGAGCTGTGATGATGTTTAAAGCTAAGACGATTTAACAAGGTCTCAAAATGGGTTCTGAATGAGAAAGCCAGGAATACAATCTGACTTCTGGAGCTCCAAGCATACCAAATATTTCCCAAGATCAGCATAAAATAAAACGTACTACCACAGACACTCTACACCTTGTAATATTGGAGAAATCCTGCAGGGACGGGACAAAAAGCCCAGGTTAGTGTTTGGCCTTGAAAATGAATCTAGGCCAGTAGGACTATTACACTCTCTATTAATATGCTGGGAACACACAGGTTTAACAAGAGCCGATCATTTTAAAAGTAGATCTGTACTTGCAGTGAGCAAGTTTTCAGTTTTGTTCAATTAGTTTTGTGATCACTTCTGACTGAAATATTTTAACCATGTAACAGGTAAACAGATTGTTGACATTTGAATGTAAGCACCCTTTTGAGTTATGAAAGGCTCTTATACTCAATATGCCACACATTTCTCTAACAGATGAACCAAAACTCCAAATCCAGAGGTTGACGTATCGACAAATGACCCATGATGAATAATTGTAAACACTTTGGTACGTTTCCAGCATGGCTGTGTGTCTTGTATTTTTAGAATCTGAATGAGGTGTGTTGTGCACTCACTGATAAGATCTGGTCGCCTCGTCTCAGCTCTCCACTCAGGTCAGCGGGCCCTCCGGCCAGGATGAAGGAAACAAAGATGCCCTCGCCGTCTTCACCGCCCACGATGTTGAAGCCCAGGCCTGTGGAGCCTTTGTGGAGCACAACCTTCCTGGGTTCCCTGTACAGATAGTTCAGATAGTACATCAGCTCGGGGGAGTCTGTGGGTTTCAGCATCTTCAGCTTTGGCGGAGGAGGACAGAGAGGTGGACAACAATCAGCACGGTACGCCGACAAAAGCCTCAGTGATGCTTTGCTCATGCAACAGAGCTCAAAGACTGCTGGAGCTCCACAGGGGGACGGTGCTCTACTTAGGATCACTTGTCCCCAATTCAGTTCTGACGGAAAAGGAACCTTGTCACATGCTTACTTGCTTGCTTTCTCTCTCTGTCTCTCTCTCACACACATGCACACCAGTAGGATACATGCAAGGGACATCTCCAAACATTTACTGAAGGACTCTAGCTCCCTATAAGGTTAAAGTAGCATTTTCAGGGTACTGACTCAAATATAGACCACAGACTCAGACACAGATTTTAAAGCAGTCCATGGTTTAAGGCAGCCCATATGGGAGTATTTTGGTTGTTCAGCACTGAATTAGTCCCCACAGTGTACACAGAGAGATAATGGGATTGCATTGTCAATCAGGAATGATATCCAGCAGACTAAACAACACTGAAAGCAAACGATTATGCATTTTGTTCAGCAATGCCATAACGAATGTAAGCAGCATACTGTCATCTGCTGGTGAATGCAGACACTACATTATCCCATACTGTAATTTTGTGACTCCATGCTGAACTGTTAAAGGTTATGCATTGCATTTGTGGTGCACCTGCCTTTTATATACACACATATTTAGTGAAATGTGTAGTCTTGTAATTTTGTAATGTGGTTAGGTGGGGTGGTTGTGTGGGGTTCAGTGTAAATTTTGTTACACCTATTAATGTTACTAGAATAGATAGAATAGAATGCCTTTATTGTCATTATGCACAAGTACACAGTACCTGTGCAATGAGATTGAAGCAATCCCTTTACAGTGTTGACACAAAAATATAAGACAAGAATATAAAATATCAAAAATATCAAAAGTCAAAAATAAAAAAAAATAAAAGTACAATGTAAAAATAATTCCCTAAATGGAAAGCACCTAATGGTTGTGTACCCACATACCATAATGTCCTTCAAGTTTATTGCCGTCTATGATGGTGTTTACCAACCTAACTACACCTCCTGCCAGAGGTCTAACAGCGGCTCATCAAACTGTAAACTGGTTTGCACATATGAAAATGTTTTTACAAATTGACCATGTTTTTTGTTTAAATAATACTTCAACTTCATTACACAGCAAAGCCAAATCCACCTACAGCCAGGCTACTGGAGCTGAAGCTAGTATTAATTCCCAGATTATTCCGATTGTATTGATCTTTTCCTGTTATCGACACAGCAGATTCATAGAGCAGTAGAAACTGAGTACTTATCTAGAACATTATCATCACTCACCTCTGACCCTATCCATTTAAATGCCTGAAAGAACTACTAATTTATATAGGTGGCGTCTAAACCCTACTCTCCTTCGAAAGCCAGACTTCTGGAAATTTATAAGAGATCAGATTGGGCTATTCTGTGAGAAAACTGTGCTTCTTTTCCCAATAGTTTTATATTATGGGACACGCTAAAAGCTTTTTTAAGTGGATAAAGCCTCTCTTACGTCAGAGGTATCAAAAAGAAATACATGGCAGCAGTAGAAGAATTGGAAGCAGACATTTTGAAATTGGAAAAGGAGTTTCAACAATCAGGGTCTAAAGATGTACACCAAATATTGGTAAAAACAATGCTTAGATACAATACTTTGCATACTTATAAAATTGAAAAAGACATTTTGAGAAGCAAGCAAAGGTACTATGAATTGGGGGAGATGGCGCCCAAAATTCTGTCTTGGCAACAGAGAAAAGAAGAAAGCTCTAGGAAAATTAATTCAATCCAAACTGAAACAAGTTCCGTATCATATAACCCAACAGAAATCAATGATGCATTCAAACAGTTTAACACACAATTGTACACATCAAAACCACCAGAAAATCTGAGTAGCATTGATGATTTTTTTTTGTCCCTGATTGAAATGCCCAAACCTGGCCAGGAGGACCAAAATAGTCTTGCTCTCCCCTTCACACAAAAAGAAATAAAAAATACAGCTCTGGGCTTACTTCAAGCAAACAAATCTCCAGGAGAAGATGGGTTTCCTCCAGAATTTTACAGGGAATTTAAGGATTTACCTCCTCACACTTCTAATGAATGTCATCAACCTGGCATCTAAGATTTGAACACTCTCTGAATCATTCTCTACACCCATAATTACTGTAATTTAAAAAAAAAAAAATGTCATTGTTTGATTATAAAATAATTTCTAAGGTCCTGGCTAGCAGACTTGGCCAATACCTGCCACAACTAATAAATCCAGACCAGTGTGGCTTTATTTCAAAGCGCTTCTCAGCTAATAACCAATGAAGGCTCTTTAATATTATTCATTTAACACATTCTGAAACAAACCCAGTATAGCTGGGGCTTTAGAAGCTGAAAAAGCCTTTGGTAGGCTAGAGTGGCCATATTAATTTAAAGTGTTGGCCAAGTTTTGGTTTGGTCCATTATTCAAACTCTATACCATAAACCCCAGGCAAAAATCAGCAGCAATGGACAGATTTCATCTACATTCCCTTTAGGCAGATCAAGTTGACAGGGAATGCCCTTTGTCTCCAGCACTTTTTGTCTTGGCAATTGAGCCTTTAGCTGAAGCGATTAGACAAGATCCTAATATAAAGGGCTTTCGGGTGGGTCAGACGGTTCATAAAATTAATCTTCTGGCAGATTACGTTATTTTGTACTTAAAAAACCCTGGTACCTCTCTTTCCAAATTACAAACTGTGCTAAATAGTTATGGTAGTATTTCAGGCTATAAGGTGAATTTGGAAAAAAGTGAAATCAGTCCATTGACAAATTTTGATCATTCCAAACTCCAGCGTATAAGTTGATTTAGATGGCCTATTGATAGTATAAAATACCTTGGGATATTTCTGGACAACAACCTCAAAAACCTGTACAAATTGAATTACCTCCCACTGCTCAGTTAGATTGAGGATGATTTGCGTAGGTAGATTGGCTTGCCTCTCACTTTGATTGGAAGAGTTAATTGTCTTAAAATTAATGTACAACCGAGATTGCAATATTTGTTTCAATCCGTGCCCATTCCACTACCGCAAGCCTTCTTCAAAGCTCTCAATAGATATGTTAGACAATTTTTATGGAATTGTAAAGTACCCCGGATATCCATGGGAAAGTAAACATGGGACTATGGCTCAGGGGGACTTTGATTACCAAGTTTTAAAAACTACTACTTGTTGGCTCAAATGAGGTTCATCTCATCCCTTTTTGAGGGCAGTGACGCCCCCTCTTGGACACAAATTGGACTGCACCCCCTGAAAGAAAAGGTCCATAGTGACTTCATTTATAAGCATAACTCTGGTACTGCACACAACAGATAACCCTATATTGAGGCATCTGATAAAAATTTGGTAAGAGGTTCGCAAAAGTCTTTGATTGAAGGTGGGACTTACACCTAAACACCTTTAAAGCAAAATAAACTAATACCCATGACTTTTGATAAGATTCTTGACATATGGCACGATAAGGGAATCCAACACAGAATTGCTTCGACGAAGGACTTTTCATGTCATTTACAAACTTGAAGAGGAAATATAACTTGTCCAATCAAACCTTATACTGTTATCTCCAACTAAGATCCTTTCTGAAAGCTAATTTGCATCCTGAAATAACTCTACCAGTCATGAAAGTTGTTGAAATATTTCTTTATGATGGGAAAACACATCAATTTATTTCCAAAATGTATTGCCTGTTTTTGAATGAGGGCCCCAAACCGGGGGTGCATAAGTATAGAATGAAATGGGAGTCAGATCTCAATGATACAACTGAGGAACAGTTTTGGACGGAATTATGTCAGAACAGCTTATCAACTATTATCAATGCCCGGTATAATTATTTTTATTTATTTCTTCTGATTGGGGTTTTTTTAAGGTAGGGAGTTTTTTGCTTTGTTATGTCTCTATACTGTTGGTGTACTGACATGTTTGTATGCATTACATATGTAAAACTGAAAATATAATATTAAAAAAAAAGAGAGAAGAGAGGTGACGTGCGCTGCTGGACTTCTTTATAATGTCATCTGCTCCAGCCGTGTTACTGCAGTGTTTTCATTACACACACCGCTATCTGTAGCTACATGCTAACGCCACGGAAATCTGTAATCTTGGACACAGATTTTGTTAATTTCTCCCCAATTTTGGATCACATTTTAAGTGATCCTAAATTACGTAACTTTGTATTAGTAAAAACACAAAATACATCAGTATAAACCTGAAGGGGTGCCCTGGTAGCTCACCTGGTGCGCCCCATGTACCAAGGCTCAGTCCTTACCAAAGCGGCCTAGAGTTTGATTCCGACCTGCTGCATGTCTCACCCATCTCTCTTCCCCCTTTCCTGTCTACAGCTGTCCAATCAATTAAAGGCCAAAATGCCCCCGCCCCCTCAATAAAAAGGATGAACCTGAAAATGAGTATAATAGGTCTCCTTTAACATATAAATAATCATACTTTTACTTAAGGAACAGTTTAAATTAATGACTTTTTGCGGAGCATTTATTAGTGTGGAATTGCTAATTTTACTTAAGAAAAAAATCTTGTTCCATTTACCTCGGAACTCTGAAGCCGAAGCAGGGACTGAAGTCATCCCTGAGTTGTATGCGTTCCATTTACAAGTCCAATTTATTTATGTTTTCATTAGCTCTAGCCATAGTTAGCGTTGCCATTTTATAAAAAAGGCATAACGGTGTTTTTGTGTGCATACAGAGTAACAACGTCCAGAGATAGAATATGGCTGCCCGAGTTTGACCTCAGAAAATCCAGTTACAAATAGAAAACACTATGAATACTTTGTCAACCACTGGATCCGGCTACGAGGTATAATCAGAGCCCTGAAGAGAGAGAGGAAAGTGGAGGGAAAAAAGGCATGCTAGCTTTAAAAAACAACACCAAAACATGATTCCCAGGGGATCAAAGGAGGGGAAAAACAGTTGAGTGAATGAGAGAAAACCAGTAGGTATAAAGGACGATATGGTAACATGGCATGTCATTTGCATGAGACATAGTGGCGGTGGTGGTGGGAAGTACCTGGTGACGTCCGAGTCAGGGAACAGGCTTAAGTGATATGGGAGGGGGGCGGAGTGGAGGAGGCTTTTGTCGCACTCCACTGGGGAATAGTGTCGGGGGGAGGGTACTTTGTCACATAGTTTGTTCACAGTGCTGTAAACTGGCTCGGGAGGCCTACAGTGGAGTGAGAGACAAGAGCAGAGAGGTTAGTGTCCAGAGACGGGGATGGAGGGTCTGGGGGAAACAAAGATGATGGAGGCACTCAAATAATAACCATGGAAATCATAGAAATAAAGCAGCATGAGACGTAGTAAAAAGAGAGTAGGAGGAAGTACTGCTTTACAGTACCGTATGGTGTAAATGGTATATGGTTATTGCTGTTCAAACCCCTAAAATCATGCATGCTTTACATCTTAAAAAAGACTTACACTTAATTTCCTGTTGCAATCAATATCATATACTGAACAACAGCTATACTAATATTATGGCTACTACTAACAAGAATTTCATCCACTGATAATGAGTCTCAATTGAGTCTCAGTCCCACCTCTAGAGCAGATGTCTTCAAACTGTTTTTTTGTCTGACCACCAAAGATATTCAGTTTACAATAAAAGGAACAGAGAAAAGCAGAAAATCCTCACGTTTTAGAGGCTGGAACTTTAGTCATTTGTTTGATAAGTAATTAAAATTAATTATAGATTATTAACATTGTTGACAATTCATGTTCTGGTATTTACGAACCAATTAATCAACAACTGTAAATCTTTTTCATCACTTGCTGACATGGCTATCCATTAAAGTAGTTTCTATTAACATGTCACATGTGGTTGTGGTGTTAACATTGTTGGATATCTCATAGCTTAAAGGAATACTAAGCAGCAATTGTCGGATGGTGTTTGTAAGAGAGAGAGAGAGAAAGTGAGGAGTGAGGGTTACACTTTACTTTAAGGTAGCTACATAAGAGTGACATGACACTGTCATGAACGTGTCATAAACATAAACAAGTCAAACGTTTATGACATAACCCTTCTTTTAGTAAGTGTCATTCGGTTTTGTCATGACAAGTTAGGGTTAGGGTTCATGTGTCATAACTGTGTCATGACAGTGTCATGTGTTCACAACAGTGTCATGGCACTCTTATGGAGATACCTTCAAGTAAAGTGTTACCAGAGAGAGAGAGAGGTAGATGGAGATGGAGAGAGAGGGAGAGAGAAATTTAAAAAGAACTCTATCAATGCTCCAACTCACTATTTACAAAATAACAGTCCAATAAATACATACTGTACATATACACTTAAATAAACGACATCAACTCCTGAGAAAAGAGTAGTTGGTCTCCTTTAACAGAGCACAGCATGTCACCATGGGCCCAGATCACATCCATCATCTCTTTATAATAATTAAAGTAATTTATGATTGTGGCTTTCACTATAGATTCACATCAATATCAACAGTCATCCCCTTTCTCTTTCTGCTCACATACTGTACATAGCCATCGTTGACTGGCCCAAGGTCAAGTTTAACAGCTGGCATTTATGTTTTGCAAACTTACCGTACCTGAACCCAAGGATGAACATTTGTTTGGAGTAAACCTACCCTACCTTGTTAGAGAGAGAGAGAGAGAGAGAGAGAGAGAGAGAGAGAGAGAACAAGAGTGAGAGTGCTAGAGAGGGCCATTTCACACAGAGATTCCACCACAGCGCCGCAGTGAAGGTCTTCCCTTATTCTGACTTTGTTAATTCACACAGAACCAATCAGTGTGTCAATGTGTGTGATTTCACATAGCATGTTGGCATTCAAAAGCAAAAGACCCCGTGTGTGAGCCAGTCTGCACCGTTAACCAACTACGCAAACTTGACTTGGCAACTTCATGCATTAAAGTAGCACAGAGAGGACAGAGATGGCCATGGCCCACGTGCGTTTATGTGTGTGTTTGAGAGAGCAACTGAGAACACTGTTTCATCACTTTTTGATGTTGGTGACTACCTCTGCTGCCGGCTTAAAGCCTGTTCTGTCTTTGTAATTTTAAACAGATGGCGAGGCAGCTTAAGGGCGCAACAGTTCCACCTTATAGAGACTGTGTAAAAGGGTTTGAGAGAGAGAGAGAGAGAGAG
>NC_045745.1:750653-753412 GCF_008692095.1 Etheostoma spectabile | reverse complement strand
AGAGAGAGAGAGAGAGAGAGAGAGAATGTAGAGAGCAGTGATGGCAAGAACAAATCCGTAAATTGGGCAAAGTACAGCTCCGTCAGGTTTTGTGTGAATGAGAGCTTCATCCTTTTACTGCATGCGTGTGTGTGTGTGTGTGTCTTGGTCAAACAGACACAGCACAAACACACTCTACTCTGCTATTGGCTGCGGGTTAAACACCCAAGTGGGGCCCAAAGACTCTTTGCTGACGCCCATAAACATCCTAAACACAACAAAGAAGAAGAAAAGAGAGATCCAGGCAGAGGGCAAGGTCTCTGCAGATACAGACACCAGCACACACTTCTAGTGGGTCACAAGTGATGATTGAGAGAGATTACTTTTCTATTTGTTTATGATTTTTAGAAAAATGCTGCTTAGTATACCTGTAAATGATTTATAGTTTTAAGGAAATTAATATGTGTGAGGATATATGCAGCAAGCTGATCCAAGAGCTCTTAAATACATTGGATAAAGAGATGTGAGTACTATGGCACAGCTGTGATCCAGTCATTGATACAGTTCTCTGATATATATCTCTGAGAAATATGGATATTGTCAAACTCCTTTGATTAATTTTATGTAGCAAAGAGTCATACAGTCAGTGAACTGACCGCTCTCATCACAGCAACAAATATCTCAAGATGGCTAACTTTAGCAACTATAAGCTAGTAGTCATTCCGGGCCAACTAAGACTGTAGCAGCAAAAAAACCTGAATGTATTGGATTGAGCAAGGGTGTGTTTTATTGTATATCACCTATTATTTGTAAGAGATGATTTGATATTTCTTTTTTCAATTATTATATTCTCGCCTCCCTGTGAAAGCATTAGCAAGGAATAATCTTTTTTGCACAGCATTATCATGCTTTTTTTTAAAGTTGTTGATATATTTTTTTAGATAAAAGAAAGGTTATCTTTGAGGAGAAACATTCAACAGTACTGTACTTTAGAATTTATTCATAACGTTTTGTCAGACATCCAAATCCAAATGAAAAGGGGCACATGCTTAGACAAGTGGCATGATGTCATTTCTATTTCCAACGATTCCTTGACACAAATCAAAACATGCAATGACGAACATGCGAGGGCATGCATTAGGTGCCTGAGCACGCTAAATATCTCACCTCAACTGGAAGTGCTGGGAACCAAACCTGTGACCCTCCCCGTCATCTAGCGAGGGATTTCTAACAGGGTGGAAAAATTGAACTTTTTATAACCAACCAAATAATCATCTTTTATCATGAAATGCTGTAATTTTGCTATTTAAATTCACACAGTTGATTTTTCCATTCATTGAGACACTGATGAAGAACACACTCTTGGGTATGCTACACAGAACACAATGAGATAGCAGGAAAAGCCATGTCCTTGAAAGTAATGAAGTCATCATCCATGTCAGGGATTCCTCAACATCCTCATCACTAAACACGAGAGTGTTAGCTAATAAACAGTGTGCCTGCATGGAGAGGCAGGGCTAATCTGCTGCAGACACAATGCCAATCCATATCGCTGTTTAAACATTCAGTGAACACTCAGTGTCTGTGTTTGTGAACTGATGTGGATTCATATGTGTTAACTGGAGCATACAGTACAGTATCATTTATACGAGTCATTAATGCATAATGTGTGTACATGTGTAGTCTGTTGGCATTTATACAGATTAGAGTAGACGGATGTACCGTAGGTCTTGCCTAGCAACTATGACCCTTCTGGCAGACTGTGGCTGAAGAAGCAAATGTAAACCTGCAGCTATCTGCAATCGTCATAATAACAGCTAAATCACACACTCCAGGCCTTCTTAATATTTAAGCATCTCAAAAAATATATGACACTAAAATAAAGAGCTAAAGAGAGTTTGAGTGGGTTTACCCTCCACTGCATCCGGTGCATTCAGGCAAGGGTGTTTCACTTATCATATTTAGACATGACTGACCAACATGGCAATGCTATAAAAGGAAATATGAGTGTGAATGTCTTAGGACACCAAATAAAATGAGGCCACTTTATCTGCTAGCGCAGTGTTTTTCTTCAGACTGAGGAGTGGGTACTTTGCAGGCTTGAAGCTTAATGCACGCCGAAGGTAAGAGATGTAAATGATGTCTTATATTTAATTAGAGCAAGTGGTCAAAAACCAAGATCCAAATAAATGATACCAGCTGTTATTCTAGGAAGACACAGTTTCATAGCACCTACAATTATTGCACTTGGGCCCAGTAGACCCAAACACCTCATGTGTGATACTTATGTGTAGGGGGGTGCACCGTGTGCAGTCATTGAAAATACGTTATTTTTTATGTTCTTCGCAGAAAATGAGCCAAGGCTAAAGGGTTTGAGTTAGAAGACATTATAAATAGCATCATTATTCTTTTAGAAAACATTAAAAATGGGTTCCACAGACCCGGACACCACACAAGGGTTAAAGGTTCCATGGCATGAAAATTTCACTTTATGAGGTCATTTAACATTAATATGCATTCCCCCAGCCTGCCTATGGTCCCCCAGGGGCTAGAAATGGCGATAGGTGTGAACCAAGCCCTGGGTATCCTGCTCTGCCTTTGAGAAAATAAAAGGTCAGATGGTCCGTTCTGGAATCTTGCCCCTAATGAGGTCATAAGAAGCAAGGTTACTTCCCCTTTCTATGCTTTGCCCGCCCAGATAATTGGGCCCACCCATGAGAGAAAGACATTATGGCTTTGAAACAGCAAAGTGGCAGTTGGTCAAGGCAAAACCCCCAGCC
>NC_045745.1:749980-750643 GCF_008692095.1 Etheostoma spectabile | reverse complement strand
CCCCCCCCCCCCTCCTCCTCAAAAGCTACAGATTCAGAAATGGCACATACTAAGAAAAGCTTATTGTGGGACTGGCTCTAGTGGCTGAAATTCTGCTCCAAGGCTGAATTTTGGGAAAGAGACTTCAGATATAGTCTTATGGGACCACTAAGGCCTATATAAAAGTATCCAAAGAGCACCATTTCATGGGAACTTTAATTACCCTGATGAAACCAAGACAACTCCAATCCACTACCGGTTTATTGGACTAAATTAACCTATTGCGACAATAAATAAATAGCTCTACAGCTCCCGATGGCCTGTGTATTGCAACCAATCAACAGCATGGCAGATTTGGCATTGGTCGAAGATTTAGCAAGAGCACCTCAATCTCACAATTTTCCGTTTCATAATTGGTCATCAAGGGCTCCTTGACAAGGCTGGACAATTCATTGATTTATTGATATGGACTTTATTAGCCATTGTGTTGTCCTGGGGTCATTGTGACCCCAAATGAAATCTTTGTCCTCAAAATATATTTTTTTATTCATCAGATGCTCTGAAAATAATGGTAGTTGTTTACTGCTATGCTCTTAATGATAAAAATAAATTTGAAGTGACAAAATAAATTTGAAGTAAATAGATTGAATTATGGATGTTTTACTGAATTTAATAACTTCTGTT
>NC_045745.1:749320-749970 GCF_008692095.1 Etheostoma spectabile | reverse complement strand
GGGGTCAAAAAGACCCCGCAGCACAAAGTGATTCAATGAAGCAAAAGGTCCCACCATACTGCTCGCCAAAACATCTTTGATCATGGATGTTTGATATGTGGGGTCAAGCAATGGTTAAGACAACAACAACAAAACAACAGAACAGGTCTTTTCTCACAGTTGCTGGGCCATTTCAGTTTAGTCTGAGAGAGACAGGCAGCACAGTGAGGAGGCAGAAGCTCTATACTGCACAGGAGGCTTGCGAGATATTAGTTAATATGAAAGAACAGACAGACAAGGAAGACAATGCTGAACATAATGAGGAGGATTAATCAACTGATGAGCAGGAAAATAATGATGAGGTGATACATCCAACATACAGACCGCATGCTGCTTTTTCCTCTGAAAAAGCCCCCATATTGCCTCCTGTAGAAATGGAAGATGAGTATGAAGTGAAGGAAATTGATCAACTTAATGATGAGGTAGAACCTAAAGCTGATATCAGATGTGCAGCAGTGCATCTATATTGATGAAGATGAAGAATCAACGGATGAGGTAGAATCTAAAGCTGAAAATAGTGTAAGTTTCAGAAGTGGAGGATTGCATCTATTATGATAAAGATGAAGAATCAAATGATGAGAAAGAATCAGTGAGGAAGAGGACCCAGCTGA
>NC_045745.1:749094-749310 GCF_008692095.1 Etheostoma spectabile | reverse complement strand
TATTTCCAGTCAAAGGATGAAACATTGGTGCCTGGATAGCTCAGTTGGTAGAGTGGGTGCCCAAAGCAGCGGGCCCAGGTTCGACTCCGACCTGGGGCCCTTTGCTGCATGTCATTCCCTCCCCTTTCTTGTCTTCAGCTGTCCTGTTTATAAAGGTCTAAAAAATGTCCAAAAAATAATCTTAAACTAAATAAAAAAGGACAAAACATTGATCTG
>NC_045745.1:748764-749084 GCF_008692095.1 Etheostoma spectabile | reverse complement strand
CCTCCCAGTGACGGACAATGCATGCCAACATGGTCTCCAATTTTTGACATAGGTCCACCTGACCTGTCTTGTTGGCCTTAAATTGTATAATTGTAATTATGTGTTTGAATGAAGTTATTATTAACTTAATACAGAATTAGGTGAAGTATCCACTAAATATTGTTTAAATAACAGTAAAACAAGATGGGGTCATTTTAACCCCAGAGGACAACAGGTGTGATTATGGTGATTATGTGATGTAATTAAAAAAATTAAAATGAGTCAAAAAACAGCACCCTCAATAAACTTTGACATATACCACTCTGTGATAAGTCAAATAG
>NC_045745.1:739923-748754 GCF_008692095.1 Etheostoma spectabile | reverse complement strand
ATTAGGTCAAAAATAATTCATAGTTTCATTTTATTTTTGTACTCAAAAACAGGGTATACGTTTATGTAAACATGGTCTATTGGCTCTAAATTCCAAAATGATGGGGAAAATGTGTAGTAGTGGGTTTAACGGAAGTAAGACAAAAGGTGTAACACAGAATTGATTGACAATTTATACTGTATTAAATAACAGTCAAACCAGGTGGTGTCATTTTGACCCTAGAGGACAAAAGGTGTAAAGCATTTGGGAGGACATCAAGAGGGTTAGGACAAATATGGAACACCCTTGGGAGGAGCGTGAGGCTCCTGCATGGCCGCATGCGGTGACGCACGTCCGCATTTATATTGAGAGTCTGTACAGGTGTGAGCCGCATGGTGTTATAAATTTAGAATGTTCTTTTTCCGAACAAAAATTCAGACTTTTTGGAGCACAAAATCTTTCAGACTAGAACAGGGGTCTCAAACTCAACTTACTTGGGGGCCGCTGGAAGTAGAGTCTGGGTTTGGCTGGGCCGCATCAAGTATTCCAAAAAAAAAAACTATTTCCTCCAAACAGGGCGCGGAACTGCCGGTGCTTTAAGCCCCTAGATCTGATATGGTTGGTGAATTTCACAACAACAGACATCACATTGTCAAACCTCAGGCATTTGCCGCAAAGGGTACTTAGCTAGCTTGACAACGGTTACGCCGCTGTCAGGAAACTACTACGGTAGCCCATCAGTGACAAACGCAATGACAAAAAGTTTCAGAACGCGCGGGCCGCACTAACACTTAACTTTGATGTCAAGTTGGGGGCCACAAAATATCATCCCGCGGGCCGCAATTGGCCCCCGGGCCGCGAGTTTGAGACCCATGGACTAGAACCTACGCAGTTTTATAAATGAGGCCCCTGGATTTGGTGCTTTTACTGAGTCTCAATACCGGCCCACTGGTGAGATGGAGAAGCCAGAGAGGTCTGGACAGTTGGCTTGGTTTCTCCTGCTGAATCATTCATACTTAAATGAACTGAGTAAAGGCAGCCAGTCAGTCCAGATCAGACCCAAACGCAGCGACCCTGTAAGGATCTGTAGATGCCATTTAGAGTCTGGAAGGCTGCTATGCAGCTGGCCTGTGGAGGTTCATTTCTCTTTTTCTTTTATTCATAAGCCTTAACTCAGGTTTTGGAGTTCAAACACTTGAAAGTACAATACCAGTTTGTGCATTTCTGAACTAGAGGCCAAATGTAGTGTCAAGCAGCAGTCAGTATCTGAACATTAGTGTTAAAGAAAACCACAGGATCTCAAACATAGCGTTGGTTCAAAGGATGACTGTGGAGGGTTTTGGAGATATTCTGGAGTAGCTACTAGAAGTTTCAAATGCCAGGCAGTAAGGTGAAAATAACTGAAGACAAACATGGTGAGCTTTACAAAAATATGAACAGCAATACATTGCTTAATATTTGGACTTTACAACCTATAACAGCCATAAAATAAAGGCATTTTACTAAGTGAAGTAATAGATGGAGTAATAATTTTATTGCGATTTTGAATTTCAAACGGGCAGTGATTTCTAAACATCGGAAAACCCTAAAAAAATACCACTCTACCACTTCTTCCATTAGGACTTGTACATTGTACATGAGCTGCGTGGCTACAGGATATGATAAGTTCCTGTAGTAGTTGCCAGAACAACTTTCTGCTCTTGCTAATAAAGCAGAAGGGTTCATCCTCTAGTCTCTCACTTGGACTAACAGAAAATTCTGACATTTCGAATATTATATTATGAAATGAATGAAGCGACCGTAGATGCATGATCAGTTATTACAGAATGTGAGGATCCACTTGCCTTTGATGGATCCTGTGTGTACAGAGCTACTGTTAGAGTGCTTCACTTCAGGTCAGCAAGGTAATCTCAAGCACCTTGGCCAAGAGCAAATACTAAACCTCTTAAATCCAAAGACAATGGAGGACTAATCCTTCACTCAACAAAGCTTAAAACACGGGTCCTTCAGCTATCCTCTGATATGAGCTTTTGTTACCACTCTGCTGCAATATTCCTCCACCCTGATCTTTATTTTGCAAATGGACAACACGACGTCATTCTTGCCACAGCACACAACAATTATCTAATCTAACAGAAGAGCATATGGAGTGTATCATTTGGTCACTGTGATATCCACCACTAGTCCTTGTTGTGCTGCTGAGAAGAAAAAAAGAAATTGTTCTTCAAATGAAGTGACATATAACCAAACCTCAGACCAAACCTTATGATTGATAAGCAGCAGGGGAACATCCACCTCTGAGCCGAAAGACACAAGTTGTACTCTTAGGTTTGACTTGATAGGAAATTTGGCCCATTTGGTCAAGAGCCCTGTGGCAGCTTGTTATGGGATTAGGTGTTGGGTCAGCTGAGGTGGGGAGCTGCTAATGTTTGGCTGTGACTCACTCTGGTGAGACATGTTCAGCTTCCTTGTGTTTGGACTCAGAGCAGCAGTCATAGAGGAGGGAAAAATGTGAAAAATATTTCACTAAAAAGCCTTTCTATTGTTTTTAATGTTAAGTATTTGTAGCAGCATGTTGGGTTGGACACGTTTACAGCTCTCCTACATGTTGTAAAATGTTCTGGCGTAGCTAATTCTGTTGGTTAATTGTTTTTTCTACCCAGACATACTGTATATACACACATACACTTCTGGGTCTGCCCAAATTTCAGTTTCCGTCACTTTACTGCACTGCCTCAAGAGAATGGCACTTGTAGCAAGCCTATTAATTGAGTGTAGCTTATCTTTACAGATGTGACAAAGGATTTGTCATATCAGCTGCTGATATGACAAATCCTCCAACAATGGTTATGTGCGATGAGTCAGCTAAAATGATACATCCTGATTTTTATGCTTGTTTTTTTAAACAACCCAAACCACTCAACTGATCCCTAGAAAACGCAAATCAAAGCATTAATGAAACAGCAAGGCAACATCTGTCTCTGCCCCCGATGCCACATCAATACCATAGAAACAGTCAAGATAAACAGACACACTGTTTTCTATCACAAATTACTCTACACTTCATAATTCAACATGTCAGTGTGCAGTGATGATATAGCTGCTGGACCTGAGGCAACCTTTACTATCATTTCCACTGATGACCAACATTACTAAAGCCTTTCGAAGCCACAGCGTGTACCACCAACACCAAAAAACAAGCAAAGTACTATGACTCTGTTGTGTTTAATTACAAAGCAACTGCTTGATGCTCCAATGGTTTCCAGGCATGCGTCACATTGTCCACAAAGAAATCATAAAAAGAGACATTCAGACACAAATACAAGACTACAGCAGACAAGTGGTTTTCAAGTAGCTGTTTCTGGGAATATTTTATTTTATAAATATTTGTTTCAGTATTTGTGATCAGAATGTAGTGTTGAAGATATTGATTAAGGATCATGGGATCCACCTTAATTGTACCAGAACTCTTTAGGCTATCTTTGAACAAAACACAGCAGGGGAGACTGGTTTTTAAAATGACAACAAAACAAGTGAGCCAAACACAGAGAAACAATGGATGCTTTAAAATCGCATCATAACTCCATGGAGTTATGATGACTTCTTGATTTATAACACAGACACAGATCAGTCAGGATGAGGGGGAGACAGAAGGACTGGGATGGGCATCTCTTCTACCTGTAGTTCTAGTAGTCTGGTAGGAAGGGAGGTAATTACCGTAAGAAGGAAAAACCATCCAACCTGTTTATATCCTCTTCCCCAAGTAAGTGCTTAGGGAGGGGGGAATAACTCCCGGGGGAGATGGGAGGGAGGCCAGACTTGTATTCCAGAGTGCCACTGTTGATGGGGGAAGAGATATGATTTTCTGGAGAGAAAGCTGAGGAAGAAAAGTGAGAGAAAGTAAAAACAAAGAGCTGAAACATTTCCATGATGCCAAGAAAGTATTCCTGCACACTTAGTATTTCTTCTTGTTTAAAAAATACAGCCATTTGGGGGTTAAACTTGGACTACAGTACTGTTTCTTTGGAGTGGTATGAAAATGCAAAACATTTAAACGTAGAAGTTGCCTTTAACATAAAAATTCACTTTTAGAAACAATCTCTCAAAAAAAACCACTAGCAGTGGCACCACTGTACAGCTTAAAATTCATTTCATGAGTGTACCTACAAAATAAATGTTAAAGTAGGGGTTATGAACTGCTTTTCCAGAGACAAATTTAAAGGGTAACTATTGTTTTTTTCAACCTGGATGTTTTTGTGTCTAAGTGACTGATGGGAGCAACAATCTTTGAAACTGGTCCAGTATTAAGAAAGATCGCTGCAGCGGCAAAACAAGCTACAGTGTAAGTTAATAGGACAATTGTCCAGCTTGTATTTGGCTCAGATTATTATTCTAAGTGTTTGACAACATTATGGAAGGATCCCTTCAGAGATAAACCTTTAAAACCTCTTTGAGACCTTTCTCTTTAACCAGAAAAAGCTCTGAAGTTGCTAACGCTAAACCAACCAGACTTCATTTAAAAAAACAATACTTTTAGCGTGTCTAGAGCAAACATATTTTCACATGTAAATTGGTAAACTCTGTGTTTATTTCAACCAAAACTAGAGTAGAATGGTTGGAAAAGTGGAAAGATGACCCAAAAAGGTTTTTTAAGCTGGACAATTGTCCCATTAACTTACATTGTAGCTTGTTTTGCTGCTGCCGACTGCAGCAGCTTTATACTGGACCAATGTCAACGACTTTTGTTCCCATCAGTCACCAGAAACATAGGAAAACAGAGTCCAGGCAGAAAAAAACAATAGTTGGACAATGTATAACTAGCCCAGAGGGCAAATTAAAGAGGCAACGTGTCACCTGATTCTGCAGCTCTTTGGTCTCTTTTACCTCGTGTTTTTGGTGATTATATGTCAGGGTTGTGTGTGCTGCCAAAAATGAATGAATGCAGCTTTAACTTGTAAATGTTTTTTTGTAATTTGTGAAATCTAAATGATTCACAGTCATGATCTCAGTGCCAACAAATCTCATTTGACACATGACATACTTTTACATTTACTAAATAATCCTCTCTGCAGTCTGGTTCCATGTTTCTAACAGTTGATGAATAAACAGTTCAATTATAAGAGGAGAGGACTTACAGTGTGTGATATCAGGAGGCCCATAGGGATCTGATAGGTAGACATTGGTGGGCTTTCCCACCTTTAGGTAGACCACGTCCGATGTGTTCTTCAAAATTGCCACAGCCTCTTCATGAGACACTTCCTCCAGACTGTAGTTGTTCACCTGTCCAGACAGACAAAGTCCTTGTTTTTTCAATCAGCAGTTATAGAGTTTTCTGACTGCTCACTTAAGATCAGACCTGTGTGCTCCCTGCCTCCAGGAGACTGGATTATGACAGATGGTGTTCGGGTGACAACACCAACAGTTGGAGGTAAGTAAATTAAGCACTAGTTAAGCAAGAGCAATGCCCTCCTCAAGAGAAGGCTTGCTGTTATACTACTGAGCCAGTAGGTTGCCACTGTCTTTCCTTCAAAATGTGCGCCATGGACTCATTTCACTTAATTATCATTTAGACTGAAGCTGCAGAATCAGTCAGTGTGATTGATACACTGCTGGTTAATGTAGTGTACACTGTGTAACCGGATTCATGGAATCACCACTAGCCTCTTGGCTTGGATATCTGTCTACATAATAACAGCCATTGCATTAACATGATACATATGCTAAATAGGTTATTTATAAAACTCAGCAGCACGATCAGTGTGACATAACATTCCCCAACCCCTTGTTATCGTTTGTCAGCACATCAAAAGCAAAATACATACAAAAATTAATTTAAAAAATGACAGCCTGAGCAGTGGGAAAACAAATTATATTTCTTTAGTTGTCCCATTGTCATCTCTAAGAATACAAAGGATAATATCCAGGTTCAGTTCATAGACTGTAAAAATACTAAACAGCGCATTCAACAATTCTGCAACACCACTACATCACCAAAATGATTTAAATAAAGTCAACAATGCTAACACAAAGGTCATGTTTTCCCCAGATTGTTGTATTAGGTTACTTAAAAATGAAGAGGTTTTCATCTTTCTATATACTCTAGTGTGTTCAATATTCCAATGTTTCCGCTAAGGTTCATTAAATATGTATTGTATTTTCATGTTTAATAGTATGGGAAAATTTACTTGTAATAACATCTATTTCATGAAATATCCTTCTGCAAGGTGCATGCTCTTAAAATGGAACTCCAGTGTGTACACACCATTATCAGCCTGTCTCCTACTTGTAGCCGGCCATCCTTCTGTGCTGCCCCACCATCAATGATCTTGGTGACGTATATGCTGTTGTCTCCAGGAATGTGCTGGTTTCCAACTCCACCTGCAATACTGAAGCCAAGCCCTGTGTGTGTGTGTGTGTGTGTGTGTGTGTGTGTGTGTGTGTGTGTGTGTGTGTGTGTGTGGTGTGTGTGTGTTGGTGTTGGGTGTGTGTGTGTGGTGTGTGTGTGGTGTGTGTGTGTGTGTGTGTGTGTGTGTGTGAAAGTAGTTGGTTAGTTTCTGGGTTGGTGTTATGACCGATTCACGTTAGGCATCAGAGACATCCACATTATGTGATGATCATGTACAAGATATACAGCGATATCTAAATATTCAATTTAATCAGAATTTTTTCTAAGTATTGCATGTTTTAAAGCTTTCTAACCAACACAAAGCAATTTTGTCTCCCGCTGCACCATTATGTTCCAACATTGTCTTTTATTCAGCTAACTGACTGAAATTGACTGAAATCAATGTGACAATGAATCTGTGTGTGTGTGTGTGTGCGTGTGTGTGTGTGTCTGAGTCCACCTTTTGGTCCTTTGATGAGTTTGATCTCGATGACGGTCTCCAGCATTGGCCTGCGGCGCCGCACATACAGCCGAACAATAGAACCTGCAACCTTCAGGGCTTCTACTGCTTTACTGTGAGAAACTTCAGACACGTCTGCATCATTCACCCGCAGGATGCAGTCATTTACTCTGGAAGAGGAACAGTGTAGATTAGTGATGCTTATTATTGGTAGTAATTAGGAACAAGGCTACACTCATATGTCATCAGTTTTTTTATGAGTCAAACAAAACTTCTGAAGTTGCAAAAATTCAGCTTTTATGATTCACATGATGTTGACTATTTCATATTGAGAACTGTTCTACGACAATAAAGATAAGTGCTAAAAAGGTTTGACATTAATAATGCTATGCTTAGAAAACAACAACTTAGACACACACAAATCAACAAAGAATGGGCTTAATTGAATATTACATTTGCACATTTACAATTTTTTTAATGTATGTATGTCTGTGATATGTGACAGAGACACAGAGTGGGTTTGACTATGAGTGTGAGCACACAAGTGTGTAAACATCAGAGTCAGCGAGCGGCTCAGTTTGAACTCCCCTGAGGTGTTCACCAAATCATCCATGCCCTGGCACTCAAGGACACAACTTTCTGAGGGTGTTCATAGGGACCAGCTGGACCAGACACACACACACACACACACACACACACACACACACACACACACACACACACACAAACACCACCA
This sequence comes from Etheostoma spectabile, assembly GCF_008692095.1. Lineage (NCBI taxonomy): Eukaryota > Metazoa > Chordata > Actinopteri > Perciformes > Percidae > Etheostoma > Etheostoma spectabile. The sequence goes on along the minus strand of NC_045745.1, from coordinate 741,194 downwards.
CACACACACACACACACACACACACACACACACACACACACACACACACTTCCACCATCGGGAAGCAGAGCGAAAATGTCATGTCTTCTTGAATATATATATATTTAATATTATTTGTGGAAGTAAAAATAACAATGTTAGTTTTTTGTATGTTATCACTGTTACAGATGGCCGGAAAAAATAATTAAACTAAACTAAAAAAATTAAAAAAATTAATGTCGGAGTAGGTTAATAAAGAACTTTTGTTGGTGATCAATAAATGACAAATAATGGAAAACTCTGAAGAACTCAGCTTAAAAATGTAAATATGAATTGAGAACGTGTGTTTTATAGATTAATAGAAATCTTTCAGAAATAAAATGGTGGGGTTATTGTGGGTTTAGTCCCTAAATCCATGCATTTACCTCACCAAACCAACAGACTCTATGAGAAACACTAAAAATGCTCCAAGCAGTCCCTTAAGCCGAGCCGGTGCATTAAGTATGCTTAGTGCTCTGCTACAGTGTCCCAGAGCAGTGACAGGAACTGTGTCTGGCTTCTATAATGTGAAAACCAAATCCCTATCAGACCTCCTTCCTCACAGAGATTAGACTTCCCCTCCATCCATAATGCATTAATCTTGATGCCCACCTACACTAGGAGGGGTGACCATCAATTAGGCTAAGTGTGATTTATGCCCGGACTGCTTCTTCTGCTATCTGCTGGAGATTGACGCTGTGCATGCATTACGCTCCGCTCTAGCATCTGTGATCTGACAGTAATGCTCCAGAGCTGTAACTTGGAAAAAGATCAGGAGCTGGCCTAAAACCCAAACCGGCATTATCCATCCATTATCCGTCACTGCTATTTAAGAAAATAAATAAAAAAGGATTTTTGATTTATTTTGTTATGGCCAATGTGAACAGATCAGATCCCGCAGATATAAATACCGGTAGCAAATCTTTCTCTTTTGGGTTCGAGGTATGTAACGTGCTAGCGTGATACTGTTTATTTTCTGTAATTTGAGTTTGTAAAAAGTAGATTATTCCACAACGTTTTCCAGACCAATAGCTCCATGTGCTGTGCCGCTCCTTGTCACAGTTAGGATTGACTCGTTAAGGTCCAGCGTGCTTGGGCCGAGAGTTTACCATGTCCTAGTCTACATCCTCGACGTTCTAACTTCTGCGATTGCGCCAGTGCCGCAGGAAGTTCCGCCGGATGCATGTATTTTTGCTGATGTCCATTTCCTTCCACTTTCTTTGTGTTGGTTTTCTAAACTCCGGTGGATTTCT
>NC_045745.1:725922-739913 GCF_008692095.1 Etheostoma spectabile | reverse complement strand
GGACTATGGTTAACTGCTCCTCAGATCTCTGCAGAGTAAATCCAGACTGCTAGCTAGATTATCTGTCCAATCTGAGTGTTCTGTTCCACGGCAAAAACAACCCTTAAACGTACACGTTCCACCAAAACAAGATCCTTCCTGAGACTATTTTCCAGAGGCACCGTTGCTCTGCACGGCACTTAGCACTACCCAAAATGATTGTGATTGGTTTAAAGAAATGCCAATTAACCGGAGCACGTTTTTCTCCCATCCCAGAATGTTGTGTGGACTAGCCAGACCCTTCTCCACAGCGCCGTAGAGGAGGGTCCGGCAATGCAAGACTATGTGAAGCCAAACTGTATTAAAGAGTGAGAAGAGACTCAGGAATAACTATAAAAACAAATGCTCTTGTAAAGAAACAGAAATTTAATTTGTGTGATTTCTGATTATAGTTTATATTCATGCTTATGGACAAAAACAGTGAAAAAAAAATTCAGTTAGTTAATAGATAAAATGGGTTTGCAGGATTTATATAAATAAGAGGCAATAAGAGGAAAAACTGATAAGAGGTGTTTCCGCAAGCCTTCCCTGAACCATTATAACTGTACTGTCCTCAATATGCTAAAAAATGCATGACACACCTACAGAACAATAATACTACTGTATAATATATGTTTCATACGAAAGCTTTCTGAGGGTAGATTACCCAGTGCAGCAGTGGAGCAATGCGCTGTGACATATCCATTCCCCAGTGGAGTGGTGAGTGGGGCGAGGGGCTATCTTTCAGTCATTCTCCTAAAGAAGATTTCTTTTCTGACATTCTTTTGAGATGTGCAAGTTTTTCCATGTTTTTCTCACTGTCAGGTCTGAAAACTTGTCAAGTTATCTCTTATTTAAAACCTGTGTGGGGAAGTGTAATTGACTGACCTCAGTCGTCCATCCTCTGCTGCGGCTCCTCCAGGGATGATCTTGGTAATGAAGATGCCAGGGTCGTCCCCGATGTGTGGGTTATCTGTGCCTCCGGCAATGCTAAAGCCCAACCCTGAGTTACCCTGTGGCCGTCAGTGAAGAAGAAGAAGTCAGTGAAAAATGATTCCTGCTGCTGTTATAATATCAATGAAGAAACAGCCAATTGTTTGTTACTTTTACATTGAAGATAATGTTAATGCTGATGTAAGTGCATACGTTGCAAATTAACTACACCATATTTCTTAAATATTTATATATTGCAGTCAGTCCCAACCTATTGTGTCTGACAGCCCAACTGAGCACACATTCATCAATGGTTGACCAACACATATTACTACCCTTATTGAAAAACTGGGTTGTTAAGTGCATTGACCATATCACCGTTGGGTGTGCCACAACTTTCTTTGATCAAACAAAGACAAAACGGATGGAGTTGTTTTAAGACAATTACAAAGTCAGCCTACTATCACCTTAAGAACACATCAAGTGTTAAAGGACTTACATGTCTTGACTGCTGTAACGGTATCTTTACAAATCACCCTAAAAAATCAACCAGACAGCTGCAGCTGAGTCCGAATGCTGCTGCTCCAGTCCTCACTAAAACTAAGGAAGTGGATCACATCACTCCAGTTCTGAAGTCTTTACACTGGCTTCCAGTCTCTCAAGTTTTTTTAAAAGTAAAGCTGCCTTCATTGACACTGCTGTCATGTTCCAAATGTGTTTATTTTATCTGATTTTAAACTAGATGTTTTTATTACTATTAACTGCTGTATATAATCAACACTCTTTCAACATATCTCCTAGAAACCGGATATTGACTCCCTTATGTACAAGCACCACTGGTTGCACTGTGCAAACAAAAACAAAATGCCTCAGAACGCATCATTGCCTTTAAATTATGAATTTACTATACCATCCTTTTCTAAATTCTAACTTTTAATTCCATTGAAAAGCACAGTTAACAGTGAACATGATTTAACAGTATGGCTTTGTAGTGTCTCAGTATGATAACAAAGCGGTCAGAGGTGTAAAGTCTTCAGTTTGCCATTACAAAATGGCTCTGGCATTCTGTTGTAAGTCCAGATCCCAACCTCTCTCCTGATTTAACCTGGCTCTTTATCATCATGCCATCCATGAAATATTGTATTTATAAGGCAGAGGGATCAAAACATGTCTTTCAGAGCAGGAGCTGCACTTCAGCTCTGCAAATAAAATCCCCTGGATGCCCACTCACAAAATGAAAGCCAAGCTTTGATTAAGTGATGACTTTGGTGTTAAATGATGGGAATAGCAACTTCTCTTGATTACAAATCCCACTGAGTGTCCCTGCAGGGCCTTGCCGCCTGAGTGAAAAAACACTGTTCTCTAGGGCAACAAAAGTACCAGACCAAGACCTGTCTATGCTCGGAGACGATAAATAGGGAGGTCCTGGAGTAGACCTATGAATGGAGGCTGACTACTGTCTGTATTAAATCAACAGCGCTCTCCTTGTTGGTTGGTTGTGGCATTCACCTTTGCAGTTCGTCTGGCTATGACTCTGCTTCTAGTTGTATTGGTGCTGTCAAAACTTCTACTCTGTGTCTATTAGTATCCACTTGGTCGACATTTTTATAACAGTGACTTGGAGATTATGCAAACTATGCCACATCTGCATTGGCACACAAATTGTATTATAGAGTTGCTGATTGTCTGTATATTACAAAATCTGCATTACATTAATTTTCAAGTCAAATCAACTTCTAACCAAAGTTAATGTTTGTGTCTACTCTGGCGTTTTTGACGGCAGGGATCACCCGGCTTTCCAGCATTGGACGCTAGTGGGCTTGCCACTAGCAGTCATTGGTTTCTCTTCACTGAGCACTGACAAGCAAAGAACACAGGCTCCGCCCTCCCACAACCCAGATGGCTGCACCTGATTGGACAAACGCTACATGTGGGGCCGTCTGCTGACGGATTTCAAAACAGAAACAACGCGGCCCGTGCTTTCTCTTATTTTATGAAAATACTTCAGTGCAATGTGTTTCTAAAAACATTTAGCGAGAAAAAGGCAATGCAGTTGCTGAATCTGTCTTAATTGTAGATCAACAACGGTCAGTTTAAAAGATTTTCATGACTTTTTCAGAGACAATGAGTCGAGCTGGCCACCCTTGATTTGCATAAAGTAGCCTGGATTTAACTTTATGCAATCATCAACTTGATGCCCCAATTAGAAAAACTCGCCACGACGCTGTATGTGACAACAATTGTTGTAGCCTAAAACACGCGTGACATCACTTAGAGCACCTTTAAGAGCTACGTATAAGCCATGTTAAATTTATGATCATGGAAATTTCTTCGGGATGTTTTTAAAACAAGGTATTTTAGGTCAGGACAGGAGTTATGTAGTTTTAGCAGTACATGTATGCTGTTTAATTATTGACATTTCCTTCATACGGTGGTATGAAAACACAGTTCTAAAAGCTTGTGTGGGACAATAAAAGTCCTAAATGGTTAAGACACAATTCATACTAAGAGAATGATTGCAAAGTCCTCCCCCATCCATTTCATATAGTACCTCATAATATATACACAGAGTTCACAGAGTGTAGAGCCACTCCTGAGGCAGAACGGATGTTTCCACTTCCTGCTATAACTACCTTGCATCTTATTTTAATGTCTTCAGAAGACCATTTCACTGTACCACAGTGCCGTCAATGTTCCCATAGATTAACACAGCTGTAAGGTACTCACCCGCTCTAGAGTGATTTCCTCAAACTCGTATTCAATTTCTGTGCCATTGACCTGAAGAAACAGAAAACAGATTGAACCAAGACATTCACTCCAGTTTTTATAAAGTACCTTCAAACATTGCTTTAAAATAAAAATGCACTAATGCGCAAAGGTGACAAAAGCCCAAAAAAATAATCTTGGAAAAAAATAAATAAATAAATAAATACATAAAAGGTTCAGTGACATGTAGGACAAGAACAGGATATAAACCCCGGTCTCCTGGGTAAAAGTCCTGTGTTGTTGGACCCATCCTCCATCCCTGCCAACCTATCCTACGGTTTTCCTGTCTTTCATTCCACTCACTACCGTTCTCTCTCTTCATTCTACGCCATCTTACAGCGCAGCGGACAAGCTGCTGCTCTGCCCGGTGTGTTCCATTCAGATGCTAAAGCATGCTTTTTGCGCCAGTATCTGACGCTGAAAGACATTGACCACACCAAGGCCAGCTCTACATAATAAAATTAAAAATGGGGCTGACGTGTGTTTTCCATAGCCAGTGCTGTACGAAGCAGGAGCCATCTTGAGGGAAACAATTTAAGATGATTGTTAATCAACATTTGCTATTTCTGGAACATGGAGGTTAGCTACAGAAGAGTCAGTCTCATCCTGTATCTCACTGAGATGATTAATTAGCAGCGAGCACTTCCGTCATTATGCATTCATTACAGGAATAGCACACAAGCATATGAGACACTGCATATAATATTCCCAGTTGGACATAATTTTTAAGCAGCATCAGATGTTATCATCAGAAACATGTGATTGAAGCAGGCAAGACCTGAGGACTAAATTAGCAACAAGAGTAAAAGATATACATGAGCTAAAAAATCTAAAATACAAATAAAATTGTTGTCCTGCAGGAAGAAAAGGCTGCAAAAATAAGTATAGTAATTGGCTGAGGCTCCTATATCCATTTGTTCAACTGCACTACAGCTTCATGTATTTGTTTTAGCCTCAAATAGTAGAAGGTTATTAGAAAGTCTTGTGTTGGTCCTTAATTCATGACAGACATCCATAACTCAGCACTGCAACCTCATTTGTTACTAAGATAGTTAGACAATCAAAATGGACTAACACACCACACATACTATCTCAAGTCAAACTCGGTAATAGAGCAGAGAGGAAAAAAGATTATTTATTAAATGTGCTCCTACTCAAGTGTGCTTTAATCTGCTGGAGGTATTGATCTTCTACTGAAAAGACTAATAGGTGCATTAAAGAATCCACAGAAATTCAAACTCACATAAGGAGCTGACTCCAAAGTGTCTGTGTTGACGATTATCGGGGCAGGGCTGGCCTGTAAAAAAGACAGAGAGGGGAGGGGGAGAAAAGGGGGAGACAAAGGTTTTAGTGATAGAGAGACGCCTGGTCCCACCACTGTCCTACTTTCCATGAGTGTATCAGGCTTGTGGATCTCCGTATTATCAACAATTTAACAGACTTCCATTTGCTGAATGAAAGCAGAAACACTCCCCTCTCATGCACAGCACTCTGATACAGTTGTTGAATAGGTTTAACAGAAAAGAGGGATGAGAACACAGGGAAACGAGTGGACATAGTGAATTTCTATTGTGCAAATATGCCTTACTGATAACAAAGACCACTTATAATTCCTTCAGCTACCAGCTTGAGTTGAAATGCGCCATCAACGCCTGCCAAAGATAAATCACCTTCACATTTTAACGACACCAATGGTAAGGTCAACTAACAGCTTTCGGGCCCTATCTTGCACCGGGCGCAGTACGAAAGTGTCTTTGACACAGTTGTTAATTTTCCGTCCCGCGCCCATGGCATTTAAATAGCAAATGCACCTGCATCCATCTTTGCGCCCATGGACCTGCTGGTCTTATAGGGAGGTGTGTTCAGGTGAATTCTTGGTGTATTGTTATCTTGAGGCAGTGGTAAGTGAACCTGGTCTAAAGTCAATAACGCAGCATTTCATTGTTATTTTAACAGTGAATTAGGAAAATGCTCCATGGCTTATGCACAGCCCCCACACTATGCTTGATACACATACAGGGACGCGCAGCAGCACACAAACATGCAAAAGATTAAAAATAATAATATTATGTTAACCCTGGCTTTTAAAGGGAATGGGAGATGCCCTCTGATTGGTCGATTTCATGTCTTGCCCAAAACACACCTATGATTAATGAAGACACCAAGGACAACCCATATGAACCAAGCAGCCGGACCCTTTTTCCGCCGTCAAACTAGCAAAAGTAGATTTGGACATGCCCAAAACATACCTGCGCCATGCGCTTCTCACTTAGATCGTTAAAACAGGGCCCTTCAAGTTCAAGACATCTTTCCTTATCACCTGTTACGGCTCTGTAGCACTGCTCTATAGTCTGTAATGGAAATTTGACCACTAGTCAGGTAGAAATATTGCATTCATAAACTTTGAAATCTGAACTCAAACCAATGTTACACAGTGCATGCAAAATGCTTTCTCCTGATGGCCTGTAGAAAGAGAGCAGATGGTTAAAGGCAGGATTAAGAGAGGAACTCTGATTTTTGGGCACAAGATGAGATCCGTAAACAATGAGCCTGATGAATGAGATGATTCTCAAGGATGCATTCAGAGATTCCTTTGAAATTCATCCTTTGATTTTGTCCCTACAAGATGAATAGAAACCAATAAAGGGCAAAAACAAAAGAAAGGGCTAATTATTCTCCTATGAATAATTAGAATAAAAAAAGAATGTAATGCATATCAAGTAGTAGATCATATCGTGTGCGAAGATGAGACAGCACATAACTCAAGATCTGTGAATTTTAAAACAGTTACAATCTGGTCACAAATCCTAGGCCGGAAACATATTTCACATGTGATGTGACGTCACCGTGAGCTAGAAGGATTATTCCACTGTATGCCGTTTCTATACACATAGAGATGTACTGTATGTCAGTGCTGTTGGGTAGTGTCATAGCAGCATAGAGAGTGAGTGACCGCTGTGCAGCTGACTGACATGATGCTGGGAAAGACGAGATGCTTTGCTGGGTCATCAGTGCAGCGACAGCACATGTCATCAGCAAGAGACTCAGCCTGTCCACTCATGTCTCCATCACAAATGGCTACATCACCCCATTAGACGGCACGCTATAGGACTGGCTGCTTCTTTATAATACTTGTAGAGTAACCTTTTGGGGAATCAAATTAAATCAAGGCCAGGGATTAACTTTTTTGGTTTGCTCAGTGCTTTTATATTGTCCTCAGAACAAATAGGGAGAGAGTTTTCTCACACTCATTTAAAGTATGAACCCTTGGTTGATGAATGTAGGGATGGACCGATTATTGGCCCTGGCTGACTATCGGCCCGTTTTTAGATTATCTCTATTTGCGTTTTAGTCGCCTGATAACCAGTAAAGTTAATAAATTTGGCTTGTGCATGAGAATGTGCGTACATTTAGACAGATACACAAACTAACGCTACTCTAAACCATGTAAGGATGATTAATAGTTAATTGTTTCTAGAGATATGCTTTTTTTTTTTTTAAAGATATCTATTGCTTTCAGTGTAAATTATGTCATTGATGCTTCTATTTCCTGTCATTCCTACTACTGCATCACTGAGCACCTGTGGCTCTTTTAATGATATCCAATTGTAATTAATCTCCATTAATAATGAACTGTTGGTAACATTTATAAAGATCACACTATTGTTATATTTTTGGTATCTATCTACTTCTGTAGCGTTTCTTGTACAAGCCCTATTTAAACGTCAAAATGTAAGCCTCCTGCAGAAGATGTAAACGTGCGTTTTCTAAGATGTTTCAGTATCAAAAAAGTATTACAATGTAAAATTAAGTTATCTCAGGACACTTATAAAGTAGTTCTAGACGTCACTCTCAGCTCAGCACATAAATAGACCAAACTACAAAACCGTTGGACCAATCATCACAAAGGAAATGGGGGCGGCTGTGGCTCAGTGGTAGAGTGGTTGCCTGCCAATCGGAAGGTTGGTGGTTCGATCCCTGGCCCTGCAGTCCCACGTCGAAGTGTCCTTGGGCAAGACACTGAACCCCCGATATGCCCCTGGTGCTGCGCATCGAATGAATGTGTGTGAGTGTTTGTCTGATCTGGTGGCACCTTGTACGGCATCCTCGGCCACAGTGTATGAATGGTGAATGTGTGTAAAAGCGCTTTGACTAGTTGTTAAGACTAGAAAAGTTTATATTTACAAAACTTGCTTCATATGTCCACATAAGTACATAAAATCCATTCAAACTAGGGAGCGCCGCAAATGTGTATTTGGCTGCATGGATTCATACAAAATTCGGTTTGCACAAAGTAATATTTTTAGCACAACAATTTTTCCTCAACAAAATGTGTATTTGTCTTCAGTGTTCTAGGAGTCCCAGGCTGGATTTGTGGTTCTGGTAACGCTCAGTTGTCCCTGAGAGATAATAAGGTTCAGGGTTTCTGCTCATGGCACTGGTCCTCATAACATTGTGCTTATGAATAAAGTTGCTTTAGATGTTTATCATGTACCATCATTCCAGCACTCTATATTATTATTATTAAATACGTAGATTGATATACATGTTAGAAAATAGTGTTTTTGTTGTCTGTAAACAATATATTCAAATAGTCCGAGATAATTCTGAGCCCCTTTAAGAGCCAAAGGTTTGGTCCCAGGTGCTGCTGATGTCCTGATTGAGACTGCCAAACACAGCCCTGTGATAAATGTAAATAGACTGTATCTATATAGCGCTATATTGTCGAAATGACTACTCAATGCGGTTTACATAGTACAGGAACCACTCACCATTCACACACTTTCATCCACTGTGGCCGAGGCTGCCGTACAAAATGCCACCTGCTCATCAGATAAACACTCACACACATTTACACTCCGATGACGCAGCATCGGAAGCAATTGGTACTTCAGTGTCTTGACCAAGGACACTTTTACATGTAGACTGAAGGGTTAGGGTTTGAACCACCAACCTTCCAATTGGTAGACAACTATTCTTTGCCTCTCTGTTTGAACGGTTAGTTATCTGAAAACCATGAGGTTTTATTAACAATTCAAAATTGCCTTTATCTCACAAACAAACAACACATGGCATGCACAAACATATACACATTGTCAAGAAAACATTTTGTGTTAGCAAATCCACATTGTTGGCACAGCAGGTATAGCACATTGCACAAATTAACAAACCAAAGTGTCGACAGTTCCAATTCTGACGTCACTAGCATTTTCTTCAAAAAAGGAACAGTTTTAGTTTTAATTGATTTAAAAGCTTTGGTGTGTAACAATTTGATATGAACAAACATCTGTTACATTCAAATTGTCAAATGAGTTGCTACAAAGCTAATTAAGACTATCAGCTCCACATAGCTCTCTCTGCATTTCTCAGTATGACTATGTTCACAAGATTGTGTCGTTCAGGGACTTTCCTGGGCAGAAACGCGAGTGAAGATAATGACCTCTTCTGAAGAGTCCATCATGTTTTTTTAATCCTCTGTGTCCTCCTTAGCTAATACCAACTGTGCAGAGAAGGGGTGGAGGGAGGAGGTGGGTGCACAATCACAGAAGGCTTGTCTCATGTGGCTGTGCCAACAGTGTTAATGTCATTACTTAGAATTCCTCATGGGGAAGACAGAAACTACACACTATAGCTTTAACTTTGCCAAATATTTTTTCTGCTATGCTGAAACAAAATAATAATAATTTTGTAACTTAAGAATGACATTACCTTTTTTATCCTAATTGATTTTCCATGTCATTATGTGCAACATATTTTTATTTGGGGAGGATGGGTGCATAGGGGCCATGACAGGCCGACATATGGCTTTCCTTTGGATGGGTTCCTTTCAAGGATTGTATTTATTTTACTATTTGTATGTTTATGTATATTACTTATGCATGTTCTGTACCCCTATATGCACCTCTGATCAACTTAATTTTGTTATTTAGAAAGTGAAGACAAATTGGATCTAAATCCGACTCTGGGATATTTGACATAAGTAATAACTTTGAATAAGTGGACATGAAAGAAGACAGAACTCATGGCCTTTAAATTTCTCTCTGTGAACTTTGATTCTGGTTTGTTTATGATCGCCCCAAATCACTTTCTTCTCTATTCTCTAGCCTCTGAAAACAACCAAAAACTCATCACGTTGAGATTAAAATAGAAAACGCTATTACAGAATTAGAACTGTTTTATTTCTCTCCGGCAAAGCAAATGTAAGAAATTTTGCCATCTTAGAAAAATACATGATATTGAGCATATATATTCAGTAATTGTACCCAGCTTTTACATTAGATTATAGATTTAACAATGTCCCCAGTTTGTGTGTTAATTAGCATGCAACATCTCCTAGCTTAATCCTAAAGCATGTGGATTCAAGTGAATTATGAAAGTAATGTACTACTCATTTAAATAAGAGACTGAATTGTGTGTGAGTCTGAACATCACAGATACAGACAGTGACAGAGAGAGTAACTGACTTAGTGACTAAACAAAAAGAGAAAGATTACAGTTGGCTAGCCATTTGTCATGAATCTTACTCCTGTCACTGGATGCTTTCTGTTGACCTCTGCATGTTGCTTCGCCAGCAGTCGTGCAGGTCATCAGTGTGGAAAGGCATTCCAGGCTTGTGACAACAAAACAAACTATATACTGTATTTATTCATCACATACAATGAAGTGAAACTGAATTAATTCATTGAATTAGGAGCAGTAGACAGCTACCTACAGCATCCGGGGAGCAACTTAGGGATCAGTGTCTTGCTCAAGAACAGATGACATGTGATCATAGAGCCTGGGATCGAAACGCCAATGGTTGAGGGGCGACCACTCTACCTCAGATCCACAGCCACCCCTATCAGGCCTGCACGATATTGGAAAAATCCAACATTGCTATTTTTCCCCCCCCCTGCGATATATACAGTGGTGTGAAAAAGTGTTTGCCCCCTTCCTCATTTCCTGTTCCTTTGCATGTTTGTCACACTTAAGTGTTTCGGAACATCAAACCAATTTAAACAATAGTCAAGGACAACACAAGTAAACACAAAATGCAATTTGTAAATGAAGGTGCTTATTATTAGGTGAAAAAAAATCCAAACCATCATGCCCTGTGTGAAAAAGTGATTGCCCCCCTTGTTAAAACATACTACAGACGTCTCAAATTTGTTGGACCCCTCCACAAAAAAACGAAGAATGCACAATTTTCTCTGAAATAACTTGAAACGGACACAAAGTAATTGGCATCCACCATTTTTATTCCATATTTAATAGAAATCAGACTTTGCTTTGATTTTTTTCAACATAATATGTAATAAGAAAACAAATGAAAATGGCATGGACAAAAATGATGGGACCGCTAACCTAATATTTTGTTGCACAACCTTTAGAGGCAATCACTGCAATCAAACTTTTTCTGTAGCTCTCAATGAGACTTCTGCACCTTTACAGTAGTTTGGCCCACTCTTCCTGAGCAACTGCTCCGCTGTCTCAGGTTTGATGGGTGCCTTCTCCAGACGCAAGTTTCAGGTCTTTCCATAGATGTTCGATAGATTCAAATCAGGACTCATAGAGGCCACTTCAGAATGTCCAATGTTTTGTTCCTATCCATTCTTGGTGCTTTTAGCTGTGTGTTTTGGGTCATTATCCGTTGAGGACCCATGACCTGCGACTGAGACAGAGCTTTCTGCACCTGGGCAGTACGTTTCGCTCCAGAATGCCTTGATAGTCTTGAGATTTCATTGTGCCCTGCACAGATTCAAGGCACCCTGCCGCGCAGCAAGCAGCCCCAAAACATAACCGAGCCTCCTCCATGTTTTCACTGTAGGTATGGTGTTTTTTCTTTGAAAGCTTCATTTTTCGTCTGTGAACATAGAGCTGATGTGACTTGCCAAAAACTCCAGTTTTGACTCATCTGTCCAAGGACATTCTCCCAGAAGGATTGTGGCTTGTCATATGCATTTTAGCAAATTCCGTCTGGCTTTTTTATGTTTTTCTTTCAAAGTAGAGTCCTCCTGGGTCTTCTTCCATGGAGCCCACTTTCGCTCAAAAAGCGACGGATGGTGCGATCAGAAACTGACGTACCTTCACCTTGAGTTCAGCTTGTACTCTTTGGCAGTTATCCTTGTTTCTTTTCTACCATTCGCACTATCCTTCGTTCAATCTGGGGTCGATTTTCCTCTTCGGCCCACGCCCAGGGAGGTTGGCTACAGTTCCATGGACCTTAACTTCTTAATAATATTTGCAACTGTTGTCACAGGAACATCAAGCTGCTTGGAGATGGTCTTGTAGCCTTTACCTTTACCATGCTTGTCTATATTTTCTTTCTGATCTCCTCAGACAACCTCTCCTTTGCTTTCTCTGGTCCATGTTCAGTGTGGTGCACACAATGATACCAAACAGCACAGTGACTACTTTTTCTCCTTTAAATAGGCTGAATGACTGATTACAAGATTGGAGACATGTGGTGTACTATTAAAGAAACTAATTAGTTGAAATATCACTATAATCCAATTATTTATTATCTTTTCCAAGGGGTACCAACAATGTGGTCCAGGCCATTTTAGAATATCTTTGAGATAGCAATATTCATCTCTTTTCACAGCTTCTTTACTTTACCTATGACATACCAAAGGCATGCAAGTATACATGATAAAATAGCTTTTATTCATCATTTTCAGGAGGAATGAAGCATTATTTCAATGACTGTAAGGGTACCAACATTTGAGCACGTCTGTATAACTGTGTGTTCCACACCTGAGTTCAATTTCTCTAGCCACACCCAGGCCTGATTATTGCCACACATCACAATCAAGGATCACTAAATAGGGCTGCTTGACACAGTGTCCACCAGAAGATCCTTAAAAGCTACACATCATGCCGAGACCCAAGAATTCAGGAACAATTGAGAAAGAAAGTAATTGAGATCTATCAGTCTGGAAAAGGGTTATAAGCCATTTCCAACTTTGGGAATCCAGCGAACCACAGTGAGAGCCATTATCCACAAATGGCGAAGACATGGAACAGTGGCGAACCTTCCCAGGAGTGGCCGGCCACCCAAAATTACCCCAAGAGCGCAGCGACGACTCATCCAGAGGTCACAAAAGACCCCACAACAACGTCCAAAGAACTGCAGGCCTCACTTGCCTAGTTAAGGTCGCGTTCATGCCTCCACCATCAGGAAACTGGGCAAAAATGGCCTCATGGCAGAGTTCCAAGAGAAAACCACTGCGCAAAAAGAACGTCAAAGCTCGTCTCAATTTCTCCACAACACATCTTGATGATCCCCAAGACTTTTGGGACAACATTCTGTGGACCGATGAGACAAAAGTGGAACTCTTTGAAGGTGTGTGTCCAAGTATATCTGGCGTAAAGAGGAACCCTGCATTTCATAAAAAACATTATCCAACAGTAAAATATGTGGTGGTAGTGTGATGGTTTGGGCTGTTTTGCTGCTTCAGGACCTGGAAGACTTGCCGTGATAAAGAACTATGAATTCTGCTGCTACCAAGAGATCCTGAAGGAGAAGGTCCGCCCATCTGTTGTGTACTCAAGCTGAAACGAACTTGGTTCTGCAGCAGGACAATGACTAAAACACACCAGCAAGTCCACCACCGAATGGCTGAAGAAAAACAAATGAGACTTTGGAGTGGCCTAGCAAGTCCTGCACCTGAATCCTAGGAGATGTTGTGGTATGACCTTAAAAAGGCCGTTCATGCTCGAAAACACCTAAACTGAATTAGGACAATTCTGCAAAGATAAGGGGCGGCTGTGGCTCATGGTAGCGGTTGCCTGCCATTCGGGGTTGGTGGTTCAATCCCCGCCCCTGCAGTCTTGTCGAAGTGTCCTTGGGCAAGACACTGACCCGAGTTGCCCCCGGTGCTGCGCTCGGAGTGTGAGTGTGTCTGAATGTTTATCTGATGAGCAGGTGGCACCTTGTACGGCGCCCCGGCCACAGTGTAGAATGTGTGTGAATGGTGAATGTTCCCTGTAGATGTAAAGTGCTTTGAGCAGTTGTTAAGACTGAAAAGCGCTATATAAATACAGCACATTTACATTTACATAAGTGGGCCAAAATTCCTCCAGGACGCTGTAAAAGCCTCATTGCACGTTATCGCAAACGCTTGGTTGCAGTTGTTGCTGCTAAGGGTGGCCCAACCAGTTATTAGGTTTAGGGGGCAATCACTTTTTCACACAGGGCCATGATGGTTTGGATTTTTTTCACCTTTAATAATACCACTGTATTGCAATATGAAAAAAGAAAAAGTAATTTTTAAAAGATGACATTAATAGCT
>NC_045745.1:725786-725912 GCF_008692095.1 Etheostoma spectabile | reverse complement strand
ATAATAAATCATTCTTGACTACTGCGTTGATTTTGTAGGGGAGTGCATCTACATAGAATAAAAAAAAAGGATCTTTTCTAATGTTTGTTGAACCTTAATGCTTTACAAACACCAAAGCAAGTAAGC
>NC_045745.1:724782-725776 GCF_008692095.1 Etheostoma spectabile | reverse complement strand
GACTAACATTACTCTTCTGAAGTGGTTTTGGAGAGGGACATGACTAGCATGACACTATTGTATTCATATAATAATATATCCAGGCTAACGTGTATGACAGTGACTGCATGTTGCTTCCTCTAAATTTCAGCTTGTGGTCGATTAGTGGGGCCAGCTTGTTAGCTTGTTAGTTTTATAAATTGATCAGACCTGCGCTTCACGCGCACTAGCAACAAACTCTGTTTATCCAAGAACAATTAAATGAGTGGATATGACGTTAGATCAGACACAAGCTTCTGTAGTAGATTAGTGTTACGTTTCCAGTGACGAGGCTTCGAACCGTAACGTTAGTTGACAGACGGACCCCTTGTTTCTTTATTCTCACTAAATTAGCTTTAGCCTGGCTGGTAGCAGCTTTCTGCTCGTTTCTTTAGGCTAACTATATTAGCTTTAGCCTGGCTGGTAGCAGCTTTCTGCTTGTTTCTTTATGCTAACTAAATTAGCTTTAGCCTGGCTGGTAGCAGCTTTCTGTTTGTTTCTTTAGGCTAACTATATTAGCTTTAGCCTGGCTGGTAGCAGCTTTCTGCTTGTTTTCTTATGCTAACTAATTAGCTTTACCTGGTGGTACAGCTTTCTGCTTGTTTCTTTAGGCTAACATATTAGCTTTAGCCTGGCGGGTAGCAGCTTTCTGCTTGTTTCTTATGCTAACTAAATTACTTTAGCCTGGTTGGTAGCAGCTTTCTGCTTGTTTCTTTAGGCTAACTATATTGCTTTTACCTGGCCTGGTAGCAGCTTTCTGCGGGGGGAAATGGCCGGGAGACCTTGTAATTATGTTGCATTAATCAGGTGAATTAGTTTGTATTTGCAGCATACATAAAACACTGACTACCCATCAAAACTATACGCATCGGTATGTCAGCAGCAGCTGCTGCCTACGGTACCTTTCTACACACGAAGAGCCTCACTTCCCACAACAGTAACCCCCCGTTGGACTAACGTCACATACACACGCTGC
>NC_045745.1:710557-724772 GCF_008692095.1 Etheostoma spectabile | reverse complement strand
ACCTGTCTTAAAGAGGAAGGGTCGGCCGGTAATAATCATGTAAAAGGAGAATGGTGAAAGTTTACTTTTCCATCAAGCAGCAAAGGAGCGTCAACATCGCAACGTCCTGTGATGTGACTATTGCGAATGCGCACATCGCGATGTCGGAGCTAAAACATATTGTTCAGCCCTAATCCCTATAATACACCATTTAATGTCTTAAAGAGAAGCTGACACAATGTTAAAAAACTATGATGCTGAACATGTATAATTGCTTAATTGCTTCATACGGTTTCACTCTATTTCACTACTGTGCCCTACAGTACCCAATATCACGTAACATGGATACCACTGCCACTCCACATGTAGGCACACACAGACCCCCGAGAGGTAATGGCCACTCAACTGCACACTTAAATGGCATGCTTAGCTGCACTTAGGCTTATTTCTCTTCATGTTCATGCTTCCTAACCTCGCCACGTGACCAACTGCCTCCAACAACACATTAAGCCAGTGTTCCAGCAGCATGGCAACATTATGCATGAGATGTTAAGAGCATTTCATGAAGCTATAAATTATGCCAGTGATAATATCATAGTGATATTCCAAGAATTCTGCCAGCACATGAAAATAAGACAATTCCTAGTTCAATGCTGTGGTCTAACTAAAGGCTGAATGCACAGTGCTGTATTAATTAGAGCAGCTCTCTGATGGATTCAGCCGGCCGCTACTCGGCTATAGCTTCTCATGAATATTATTCAGCAAACACTCAACTACAACATGTGGGGTTTTTAAACCATTGAGTACCAGTTACCAAAATGTTGTGTATTTTTCTTTTCTTATAAACTTTCACTCTGATATTGTGCTGACGATAACATATTTATCAGCTGAGACATAACAAAGCCCTAAATGGATGATGACGTGTAGAACTTGTCATCAAACTGAAAAAAACAACGATGCAGCATAAGATAATATTTCTTCTTGTGCTCTTGTTGAAGTTAGCTCAATAATTCAGCAGCACCTCTATGTATAGTGGCTCATGAAAACAGGGGAGTGTATCAATAATTCACTGGCAACTCATGTAAAAATAGTCAACAACACAATGTGAGACGTGACTGCTGAAGTGTGGTTAGAGAGGCTGAGGAAATGGAGGAGTGTAATGGAAATGGACAGATAAGCTCAACTGGGAGTGAAGAAAGTTTCAATGTGACTGCAACTATGGAAAGTCATCTATTTATATTTCTGGCTGGAAAATATAATATTGCTAACTTATTTTATTTTAGATCTGGGTTTAAATAGCAGCAGCCTCATTTTAGTCACCTGAAATGGCAAGTAACATGTTGTGACAAGTGACAGTTGAGACAGAGTCTCCATTTGTTTTACTTTTTTTTTCCGGTCAGGCAATTAAAAAAACCAACCCAAACTCAATTTTTACTGGCCCCTATATAAAAAAATTCAGAGGAAAAAAGTTTTTAAAAAAAAACACGTCAAGGAAAAAACGTCAAACCTAAAAAAAATAAAAAAATCCTTTCATAAACATAAAAACCCCAGACTAAAACCTGCCAAAAAACACGGAGAGAACTGGGAGGGAGGGAGGGAAACAGACACACACAAACACATATATAAACACACACACACACACACGGTGTGGACCAATCACACGTGCAGGTTCACAAGGCTACCTCAAAGAGGCAGTTTCAGCTTGACTGTTAAAATGTGTTTAGATAATTAAAATGTATTTATTTAGAAGCAGGCTGAGAATACAGGTTTGTGAATATTTTCTAGGAGTGTATATTTCAACTTACAAGTTTAGATTTTTTTTACTGTCATGTGTTTTTTTTTCTTTGTGTGACTTCAAGTACAAAACACGTGTAGCCCCCATTAACTCTTTATTCCATCTCATCAGAAAATACAGCTCAGCTAACAATCAGCATTTACACTCCAAAATATACCAAAATATACATGTGGGAGAGGCCAATATCCCACTTCGAATATGTTCTTTATCATTTTTATGCACATTTGTATGTGAAAAGAGGAGTTTGAAGAGATGTGTCATATTCACACACAGGTAACATCTCACAGTCCATGTTTGGTTTTTATGCTGTTAGTGATAACTGTTGGTGTTTTTGTACTAAACATCCAAGAGACCACTGTTATTTAATGTGACACATTCCCTTTGATTTAGAATTTGTGGCTGCTAGGACTGGGTATCGTTAAAACATATCGGATACGGGTACTGATACTAACATAGTGACTGCGATACCGGTTTCTAAACGATACTATTTTCAATCCCACTTTCAAGAAATCCATTTGAACAAATAGAAATTACAACATTACACATTACAGCACAAATCTTTTTGTTCATTTTTTAGCTCGTACCATCTCTGTGTAACGTAGAGTTTTTCCTGCATGTCTCAATGACGTGTAATGTTAGACAGCCAATCACAGACATTATTAGATCTTGGCAGAAGCATGCTGCTTGCTTACTGGCTCACTGACGCTGATGAGATTTACTCCTTAAGTATTAAAATTGTGTATTGAATGACAAGGCATTTTTCAATACTCAATATTAAAAGGAAAATCGGTCAGTGCCTAAAAAGTCTCGAATTTTGTTTTGAATTGGCTGCTTATGTTACTTATGTTGAGCTACTCTAGACCGATGTATTGGCTGATATTAAAATCAATATCACAGCTTTATCTGTATCAGCATACTGTATTTGCAGCCGATAAGAAACAATAAATTGTATTACAGAAATGCTAAAGATATGTTTGAGGTGGTTTAGGCACAGGCTCTCAGTACAGTTTGTCCACCAGGAAGCACTAATACATTTATTTAACTGTAAAATGTTCTGCTCACTACATATTTTGGTTACGATGCTTTAAAAAAAAAAAATACAAGAAATGTGGTGGGTTTAAATAAAAAATACCTGCTAATAAATTAAAGTAATAGCCCTTAAAAATCCAGTCAGTTGTAATGTAAACTTCATATTCTTCTTGCATTTATTCCCAACTCACATTGTGCCAGAATTTCTTTTGCATTAATAAACCATGGATTAGGAGCTGCACAGGCAGCAGACAGAATTGTGACAGTAAAAGATTCCATGAGGCTTTCATAACAAGTTCAATGACTGTTAATCTGCAAAACATAGCCAAACAGAAATGTATTCATCAGTTTGTGATTTAGTAAGCCTGTTCCTTAAATAACATATTTTAGGAAGAGAGTCTGACCAATGAATGCACATTAAGCAAATCATTAAATGGCTATTGGCCAAACATTCCAGAACAGCGTATGAATTTCTTTCCACATCACTTAATCATTTTGTATCTCTGTCTTCCCAACAGACAATTATGCCCTGAAAATCAGATGTAGATTTTCAGCTTGGTTCATAGCTCTGGATTCTCATAAGATAAACTCCTGGCAGACCCGGTCGACCTTGAAATCAATTTCATCAGTGCTACCAAATTTTCCAGATTTATTTAATATTTGGAAACTGCTGGGTGGGTGCATAATAAAAAATCCTTGAGATTTGAGTTGTAGATGTGTTTCCTGTTTAGCAGTGCAGTCTCTTATGTTTGGCACACAGTGCATTGGAGCATTGCCAAGACTACAAGTTTTAATATTGCATGTTTTGTAACTGATGCACAGGGATGGGAATAACTTTTTTCAGTAACCAGTAATCTAATGGATTACTCTTCCCATCCTAATCACTTAATGTCATTGATCCCACTTTGCAACACTGTAATACAACAGAGACCTTATTTATTGATATTGATTGATTTCCATATCGATCAGTCCAACACCAAATATTATTTTGTAATTTTAAAAAGTGTTTCCAAAATCATTTCAGTGGTTCATTAACTCATTGAAATGAGACATAAGAATAATGGTAATGGAAACAATGTGCTTTGTTGCCCACTGTAACGGTGCTAGTTGACAAGTAGCTAATGCTAAAGTAATTCTTGTTGGATAACATAAGATTACAACACCGTTCAACACGCTTAGTTATTTTTATTATGATTGTTTTGACCACGATTAACAACTCTTGGCTAACCCACAAATTCATCAGCAATGTTAACTGTATCAATAGATGATTAATCTAATGGTAATTTAGTTGGCTAGCACACCCGTCTTCTGCCTCCGTCTCCTGGCGCTGCGAGCCTTCAGTCGGGATGAGAGCTGACAACAGCCCCGGGACACATTCATTCCACAGTCAGCCCCCAGCCAGCTAGCAGCCATCCACTATCATTACAGCCCCAGCCTGGGTACACATCCCCAGTCAGCTCCCAGTCAGCTAGCAGCCATCCACTATCATTACAGCCCCAGGCCCCGGTACCATCCCCATCAGCTCCCACATCTAGCACCATCCACTATCATTACAGCCCCAGCCGGTACACATCCCCAGTCAGCTCCCAGTCCACTAGCCCATCCACTATCATTACACCCCAGCCGGGTACACATCCCCAGTCAGCTCCCAGTCAGCTAGCAGCCATCCACTATCATTACAGCCCCAGCCCGGGTACACATCCACAGTCAGCTCCCAGTCAGCTAGCAGCCATCCACTATCATTACAGCCCCAGCCCGGGTACACATCCCCAGTCAGCTCCCAGTCAGCTAGCAGCCATCCACTATCATTACAGCCCCAGCCCGGGTACACATCCCAGTCAGCTCCCAGTCAGCTAGCAGCCATCCACTATCATTACAGCCCCAGCCTGGGTACACATCCCCAGTCAGCTCCCAGTCAGCTAGCAGCCATCCACTATCATTACAGCCCCAGCCCGTACACATCCACAGTCAGCTCCCAGTCAGCTAGCAGCCATCCACTATCATTACAGCCCCAGCCCGGGTACACATCCCCAGTCAGCTCCCAGTCAGCTAGCAGCCATCCACTATCATTACAGCCCCAGCCGGGTACACACCCAGTCAGCTCCCAGTCAGCTAGCGCCATCCACTATCATTACAGCCCCAGCCCGTACACATCCAGTCGCTCCAGTCAGCTCCCATCAGCTAGCAGCCATCCACTATCATTACAGCCCCAGCCCGGGTACACATCCACAGTCAGCTCCCAGTCAGCTAGCGCCATCACACATAACAGCCCCAGCCGGGTACCATCCCCAGTCAGCCCCATCAGCTAGCAGCCATCCCTATCATTACATCCAGCCCCACCCAGGTACACATCCACGTCAGCTACACAGCCTAGCAACCATCCACTATCATTACAGCCCCAGGGACACATCATATCAGCTCCCACCAGCTAGCCATCCACTATCATTACAGCCCCACCCAGGGACACATCCATAGTCAGCTCCCAGTCAGCTAGCAGCCATCCACATCATTACAGCCCCAACCCAGGGACACATCCCAGTCAGCTCCCACTCAGCTAGCAGCCATCCACATATCATTACAGCCCCCAGCTGGGTACACATCCCACAGTCAGCTCCCAGTCAGCTAGCAGCCATCCACTATCATTACAGCCCAACCCAGGACACACCCAGTCAGCTACGCCAGCTAGCAACCATCCACTATCATTACAGCCCCAGGGACACTCCATAGTCAGCTCCCAGCAGCTAGCAACCATCCACTATCATTACAGCCCCAGGGACACATCCATAGTCTTGGGGCGGCTGTGGCTCAGTGGTAGAGCGGTGCCTGCCAATCGGAAGGTTGGTGGTTCGATCCCTGCCCCTGCAGTCATTGTCGAAGTGTCCTTGGGCAAGACACTGAACCCGAGTTGCCCCCGGTCTGCGCATCGGAGTGTGAATGGTATGAATGTTTATCTGATGAGCAGGTGGCACCTTGTACGGCAGCCCCGGCCACAGTGTATGAATGTGTGTGAATGTATCCTGTAGATGTAAAAGCGCTTTGAGCAGTTGTTAAAACTGGAAAAGCGCTATATAAATACAGCACATTTACATTTACATAGTCAGCTCCCAGCCAGCTAGCAGCCATCCACTATCATTACAGCCCCAGCCCGGGTACACATCCACAGTTAGCTCCCAGTCAGCTAGCAGCCATCCCGGTCAGCACTTAATTCCGGTGCTAAGGACGCTAACGGCAGTTTACTGAACCGTCGGTAAAACAGACCCAGGGACCCGAATCAGAACAGCGGCCATTCGTAACGTTACACCTCCGTTAGCATTTCCGGTGCCACCTCCCCCTTGCTTTTAGCCGTCTTTTCAGCAAGGTAGACACAAGCTGAGTGTGGCGATTTCGGTGTTATTTTCTATATTGTTACAGCCCTAGTTATTTGTTTCAATCCACTATATAAACATAGTATCTACATACATGGCATTTGATTGAAGGCTAGTCTCACTTTGTCCCACAGCAACATTAAAATAGTTTAGATTTGTATCTACTGTTTCCATTAATAATATATTGTAATAAGTTCAGATTTATCATAAATAATTGAACATGCCCATGGGTTTAAAGTTACGTTAAAGATGGGTGGAGGTGGAGTCACATTTAAGCATTTAAAAAAGTACTAATAATGCAATAGTTACTTTCTGAACTAATTACTTTCATAATTTTTAACAAAGTAACTAATTTAGTTACTTTTTGGAAGAAGTAACTAGTAACTGTAACTAATTACTTTTTAAAAGTAACTTGCCCAACACTGCTGATGCACCTACGATTTAGTCCCTGACAGTGTTCGGCAAGTTACTCTGGAAGTGTAATATGTTACTCTTTACTTATCACTTCTTAAAAAAAGTAATAACATTACTTTACTCATTACTTTTTAGCTAAAGTAATTAGTTACATTACTTGTTATTATATTACTGTATTACTTTCCGTCTCCCCCCCCCAGTTGCTTTAGAAGTCATTCTAATTTACAGGAAGAATAATGAACCTTATGGGAGGAGCCAATACAATCAGCCAAACTGCAGAACTTCAAATATTCTGTATTCCGTCTGTAACTGTATGTCACGAACACTATCGCACACTTACATAGGCGTGTCAAGTTTTTTGTCGAGTTTCACGTAGGCTTACATAATGAAAAGGACATGGCGACGCAGATTCACATCACCACAGTAACTCTGCCTTGTTTGGCTTTTTGGCTAGTAGCTGACGTGACGTGACCTGCCCTGGCCCTGAGCTCCTGCGTGCTAAAAGATCTTCAAAGCTAACATACGTTGCTCATTGAAATTTAATTCCTAACCACATTTTAAATGGCTGTCCATGTTGTTTTCTTTGGAAACATAACTTAGAGGAGTTTTCACACCTATAGTACCTATATAGTATAGTTGCTCTTGTCCAAATCATTTGAAGAGTTTGCAAACTTGGAGCGTTTTTAAAAAATCTTGGTTCAGTTTTTCCCCGAGAAAATTCCAAGCAAACTAAAATGCATCACTACCAGCACAGATGTGTCAGATCGATATGCGCGGTGTGTCTGTGTCTGTCTATTTAAGTAAATACAGGAAGAAGGTCCTGTGTTCTGGACTAGTGCATATTTCTTCTGTATGGTCAAACCAACTCATTTCATTTAGCTTTTTTTATTTCAGTTTGCTGCACTGCCGCATTGCAGATTGTAAAGCAGATCTGACTACATGAGCCATTCAGCTCAGACTTGGGTACACATAGTTGGGGCGGTTTAAGATCGGATCACGTTCTCACCACAAACAAACTGCTCCAGAGTTTGTTTAAAAGCGCACTATGACCACCTCATTAAGGAGGTCTCGGTATGCTTGTTTGGTCTGCTTTTGGTGCTTTTTACCCGAGTGTGATTGCTGCATTCCCATCTGCCAAAGTGAACCGTACCAAGAGGAAAAACGACTCTAATGTTATTCAACCAAAATAAATGAGGCAAGTATGAAATCCCCCTTACGCCTGATTTCCACCGGTTGCAGAATGGCTGCAGATCGGCTCCGCTGAGTGTCGGCTCCATGTGCCGCCGTCCGTCAACACCAACCAGGTCCAAATTTGACCGACAGCTGAAGTCACGAGGACGCATGAGATCTCGCGGATTCATGTAGATTCAAACCACAAAACCAACAACAGTTTGTTTCCATCTAGAGGAGTAGAGGGGAAACAACTCTGTGCTGTGTTTTCAAGGTGTAGTGCAGGGAGATATGATCTGTTGTCTGTTTCAAACCCTGGAGCGCCTTTGTTGGACAGTCTGGTTGGTTTGAGGTTGTGTGAAAGCTCATTGGAGCTCTGGTGCATAAAAAACAACCAAACTCTGCTCCGCATGAAAATGAGAGGTCTCGATTCACTTCCAAGTGCACTGGTGTTTGGTTCATTGTAGGTATGAGCAGGATCCAACCCAAACATAAGAAGTGAACCACAAAACTGTGCATATATTACTAGCTCGCATTTTCAACCTTGCACACAATTTAAAGATGTATGCGTGGTTTAAGGGACGATAACTTTCCAATCCATAACCTATTATGACAACACATCGCTGGTCATCATCTCTCTCCTTCCCTCATTGTCTGTCAGCTGCTCATATTGTTTGTCTTCTTCTAAAATATTAGAAACACTAAAGCAGAAAACCCCAAACATTATGAATTTGATTTTGCTCACTTATTAGTGAGGAAGGAAGTGTCGGCAAACTATTTTAACCTTGTAACATTTGGTTGCGTTTAGTGCGTTTGACAAGTGTAGTGTGAACGCTAACTGAACCATATGAAAAATGCAACAATATCGCAAATTCACAAATTTCATATCATTTATATTTCATATATATCAAGGTTTAGGACAAAAAAATAAAAACACAAATGACCAAAGCCTTAAAGCAACATTAGAGGACGTTTCCCACTTTGGTCCCCCCACAGGTTGGAAGCAGAATTGTCCATCACATTACATTGTCCAGTACATTCATAATGTGATGTAATGGACAATTACGCCTCCAACCTGTAGGGGGACCAAAGTGGGAGAAGTCCTCTAATGTTGCTTTAAGGCTTTGGTCATTTGTGTTTTTATTTTTTTGTCCAAAACCTTGATTTTTCTTGACTGAATGATGTGAAACAAATAAAAATCTAAATGTGAGGCACACTTTGAGGTGCTTTTAACAAAAGCAAACATTAAATCAGCCACAGTGAAGTATGGTTAAGTGTCTTTGAATGTCACGGATGAAGGGACAACACAAACAGTGCCACACACAAAAGCTCTCTCTCAACTGATGTCTGGACATGATTAGAAAGCAACTGTATAGAAGCCTAGCTTGGAGGCTACAGGCAGAAAAAATATGAGACCATCATTGGGGTAATCAAGTCAATAAACCTATAGTCTATAGTAGCTTCTATACACGCCTGAACAGGAAGGTCTGGCATCTCCTAGACCCCCCCTCTTCAACGGGAAACCAAACTACTGACCTCATTGCTCTGTTTCTCCTCCTCTGTTGGACTGAGGTGTAAAGCCTCAAACTAAAATTTGTACACAATGCAGAATATGTGTAAATTGTCTCTATTTTATTGCCAGACAAAAAAGAAAAGCATTCAGTTTTTGTTTCAGGATAGAAACCCCCCAGAAACTGTGGTTTGTGACAGTCTGTCATACTGCGATGATAGACATCAACACTGCCATTGACAAAGTGATGCATTAGTCCAACATTTGTTTCCTTCATTAAACAGTGCAGCTGCAAAATCTCCCAAGTCATAATTTACCATAATTCGTTTTTGGATTAGACTAGAGAAATCACACAGTGTCAACATCTGTCCAGCAGCTTGCTAGTCCTCATGGACACATCCACTGATAATAACTCTGATAGAAGCACAGTTTTACCTGATAGGGCTCCTGCCAGCTTTGGCCGCAACTACACTCAGGGGGCCACAGGTCACAGCTTCCCCCCTTGGCTCTTACTGCCGCCATGCGGCTGGGGCTTCTGGGGGATGTGCTGTCCAGATGCCAGGTCGCCATCCGGCCCACCCTACGGGGAAGGGTGGCACCGCCTGGGACTGATCTGTGATGGTACCGCTGGCAAGGGTGCTGCTGCTGGTGACTGTTGGGATGCTGATGATGCCAGCTGAAGGAACACGGCACCTCCCCACAGCCCCCCCTTCCATCCAAGTCTGCATAACAACTCTGCTGTTTGCTCAGGTAAGCAGTCATGCTTCCACCACGCGACACTAACCTCTGCTTACTTCAAGACTTGGTCTTGTGCTTCTTTTGTTCCTCTTCTGTAGGTTTACTGGTACAGTCATCAAACACAAGATGCGGTCCTGCCAGATGTATGAGTCGCTTTGCTCTCGCAAAATGAATGATGGATGAACCGACTGCTGCCTGCTGTAACTGGACTGTGTGTGTGTGTGAGTGTGTCAGAGCTTCTGGAGTGAAAGAACGATAAAAGAGAGAGAACGAGAAAGGGGAGGGAGGAAGAGGGAAGAGAGAGATACTGGATACAAGTGAAATGGAGTGAGGGGGAGGGAGGAGAGCTGAGGGAGGGAGGAATGGGGTGAGAGAGGGGAGAAACAGGGAGATGAATAAGAAAGTGATGGAAATGAGTGAGGCAGATAAGAACAGCAGCAGGAGAGAAGAGAGAGAGAGAGAGAGAGAGAGAGAGAGAGCGAGAGAGAGAGCGAGAGAGAGAGCGGGAGAGAGAGCGGGAGAGAGAGCGAGAGGGAGCGAGAGCGACAGAGAGAAAGCGAGAGCGACAGAGAGAGAGCAAGAGCGAGAGAGAGAAAGCGGCACTGGTTGCCAGCCCTCTGTCAATAAATAACTCAACTAGCAATGCTGCTTGACAATAAATCCTTAGGCTGCTATTGTAGTAATGGCTGCATCTGATGGGTCAAAAACAAGAAGTTAACATTTCTCTATTCAATCGTTCCGGGTTTGGGAAACAAAGCTTTGTGGGACCAGATCTGAACTTAGAACAGAAATGAATGTTTTTATATTAAAAATGGATCAATGGACAATGTGTAATATGTTATTTTAGTGAAAAACTAGTCTGGATCAACTGAAGTGGCACGTGAGCCATAAGTCAGATGTCCCTCACCTTCCGCTCTCTTCCGCTATTCTTTTGAAGAATATTTGGGTTGTGCAACACGTCAGTCCTGCTTGGTTCGTTCAGGGAATGATTGTAAAGATTTACAAAGAATATGTTTACAGCATGTCCTCTTTAATTGGGACGTTTTGGGGACGATGGGTAGAATTGTTATGGAAGTACATCCGGAGATACACTGGTAAGAGACAAGGAGGTTTAACCATGTATCAGCTAATTTATATAGCTAATGTTACTGTATTGTGTCAACGGTTAACTTTATTTAATATTTTATGTGGCATTTTCTTTTGCGTGGTGTAAATGCTCCACCAAAACCAAAAGCCACCGTCGCTGCGTCCAGAGCTTAGCACCACCCAAGACAACAGTGATTGGTTTAAAGAGATGAAAACCACCCAGAGCGTTTCTTTCGTGACAAACCCACTGAGAATTATTTCCCAGCTCTGCAGTTCCCATTCAGATCTACTGAGCGTTTTAGCCTCTTTTAGCTCACTGTTTTTGTTTGACAAACTCAACTGTTGGCAGCTGAACATCCTGCAGCAGCAGACAGCTGTTTTCAGTAATAGCTCTGATAAACCCACTATGCTACTTGCCCAGCTCCAAACAGCAGACAGACGGAGAGATATTTTTCTCAGTAACTGGTGGAGACCAAAAAGAGCTAAATTGAGGATGAATGTTGGACCTACTGGGATCAGGTGGACACAGGTGCCTGCTGGATGTGGATATATAGGTAACTACAGTAGTTGCTAATTAGGCAAAGAAACATTAACTTGAATTAAAGAGCTACATGTATGGCACTGTGGCACTAACACAATATCAGCCACCTTCAACAAAAGGCTTTTCAACTTTTAAATGTGCAATACTTTGTTCTTCCATTCTCTATAGATCTTCTGTTTTTCAGAAAAAAACAAAAAAAACAAAAGTTCAAACAATCCCACAAGCCACTGATCCTCACACTGATCCAAACCTTGAACCTAATTTTACATATGAAGAGAACAGTGAAATGTGTGACTTGGCATTACATTTACTGGAATCACGCTAACTCAATCTAATCTGTGTGCTCTGAGGAGCTGCATATTACTGACCATGGGTGTGTTTTGTTCAACCTGTCTTTTACTTTAGATTTACTGCCCAGTAAACATGTAAGATGTTCTCGCATTTTAAATCGCTTCTCAGCTGAGAAGTTTTCTGCAGCTTTTGGACAAAGCGCAGTGCTGCCTTCTCATTGATTGTCTGGTCCACTCATTCAACACAAATTGCTTATCAATTTTGAATGAAGTGGCTCCAAGTAAAATGCAATGCGTTTCCGCCGTCAATTCATTCCCATGGTTAAATGACGTCATTTGCGGTTTCCGGCGTACATGACGGAAGGCGGAAATCCTCCAAGCTTCAAGTTCACCAACTGTATTACAAAGACCTATTGACTAAATACAACAACATGGTTAAGGAGGCAAGGACATCTTACTTTGCTAACCTAATTTTTTTTCAGTAAACCCTGAAATCCTTTTTCAAAATAACAACAATATTGTCAATCCTGCTCCTTCTGAAGTGCAGGTGTTTCAAATAAGGACTACAGTGACTTTCTCTATTTCTTTGAAAATATAATTAGTGATGTCAGAAATGATCTCCTCTTCTACTCACAATTTGGTTCACTTGACCCAGCCTCCAATCTTGAACTGTTTTGCTCCTATTTCGCAGAACTCACTGATCTGCTTAAAAGTATGAAAACTTCCTTGTTGCCCAGTAGATATTATACCAACTTGTTTGTTTTTTTAAATGATCTTGGGTCTGTGAGTACTTGGGTTTTCACTATACTCAACAGCTCTCTGCAATCTGGTTGGGTCCAGGTCCTGGTTGGGTTGATGCCTTTTATTTCCAAAATTTTAGAAAAGAATGTTGCAAAACCGATCACTGCTCTCTTGACACAACATTTTAGACCAATTTCAATCTGGTTTTCATCAGAAATACTCGGTTTTGGTGCTTCTGGACCTAAGCGCAGCTTTTGATACGGTGGATCATAACATCTTGCTTGATAGACTTAAGCTGGGGTTTGTATCTCAGGGAGCGCACAGGAATGGTTCACATCTTATCTTGCAGATAGATGTTTTTCTGTGTCACTTTGTTTTGGTATTGTTTAGAAACTGCTGCCCTTTCCTGTGGGGTGCCTCAGGGCTCAGTGTTAGGTCCAGTTTTATTTGAATTGTATATGCTTCCCCTAGGACACATATTTAGCCAATTTCAAGATATCCACTATCACTTATATGCTGATAACATTCAGCAACATGTCTCTTTTAACCCAGAAGATACTGACAAAGTGTTGGAACTGCTCAAATGTTTGACTTCCATCCATGATTAGCTGTCAAACAACTTCCTACAGGTCAATGAAGATGATGAGGACCGAAGTCCTTATTGTTGCTCCGAACACTACAGCATTTGGATCATCATCTCAAATATACTTATTATTATTATTAATCAGTAACTGCATGCCGCAAAAAATGCATATACTAAGTATATTCTGAATTCTCATGTGGAGATGATGTCATGATTTCACCATGACAGCTTTCCACGCTGTGATATAAAAGAGGTTTAGCTGTACCAAACAATGTGTTATGTCATGCTTTACCATGTGTGTGGGTGTTATCATTATCCATTCTATCTTCGAGGTGACAGTCAGTGATGGAGAATAATACCTCATTGGAGCTGACTGAGGCAGCAAAAAGCATGCCCTCGTAGGAGAGAGAGAGCATCAGTGGGCAGTCTGACTGTGTGTGTGATATTGTAACGGGCGATGAAGAGGGTGTGTGTGGGCAGCAGGGGGCATGGTTGGATAGATAGTTGGTCAGTTAGGAAAAAAAAGCACACATCAACAAACATGGACCTCTCACCCCAGTTGCCATTTCTTCCATGTGTTTTCAGGTTTGCACACGTGTCTACTTTCATCATCATAACATGTTGTTTTCCTGCATTACTGGGCTCTTGATCCCACTCTCATTTGATGATGAAGGATTGTGAGTGTTAGAGGCTGAGTCTTAACCAACTGTCAAGACACAACATGACCTTTAAATTATATATTTATGTTTCAGACATTACAGAAACATGTAATGTTTTGGGTTTACATGCACAATAGGATCCATGACCTATACTGACATTTATCAGGAAAATCCTGAAACAATCACCATCATCATCATCCTACTCATTATCATCATCATCAGTATCATGCTCCACCACTCCTCTCCTGTCTCATTGAATTTGATTTGGTAGAGTCATACCAGATGGAAATCCAAGCTTTCTAAAAAAAAAAAAAA
>NC_045745.1:709022-710547 GCF_008692095.1 Etheostoma spectabile | reverse complement strand
AAAGAAAACAGAAATTGAATTTAAGAAATGAGCTCTGAAGATCAACACACAGTATTATGGTCATTTTGTCATGAAGGACACTGCTACTTAAATTGGTTCCCTCCTGAAGTAAAAATATAACCGGTCATAATGAGAGAAAACACGCCTTTTAAGCTGTTAAACTACATGTCATTGCCGTATGCTAATATTAGATAATGTTGCCTCCCAACTGGAGACCAAAACTAAAATTTGGAGCATCTTTAACAGTCGTTGTTCAGGGCAGGCTTGTAGTTGTCCCTTCATGTTGTGGTTTATATTTATAGTGTGTGTAACGGGTTCAGAAATATATTTACATTACAAACATGCCAGTGTAGAGTCAGGTGCTCTTTTAGTGACTCATGCAGCAGTCTGTTGTTTACACTCCTAATCCTCCTCTCTGCATGGATTGGTGCTATCTACACAGGTGTGTTATACACTACAACAAACAAAGTGAGTCCGATATTCTGTCACATTTTAGTCCCTTGCTCTCCAAAAGAAAAAGCCCACAAAACTGACACCATAATCTATGATTTTTACCATATATTCATCTTGACGTTGTCACACCCCCTCACTCAGACCTTTCTTCTGCTCTCATTGATTCAGCAGGTTTTGTTCACTCAACTCATCCTGTAGACCCAGCACTTTAAGAAATGACTACAGCAAACTGTTTAGCACTAAACTGTTTACCAGCTGTGTGATAGACTCTGACACAGTAGTCTATATCCTTGACGTTCCACTTCCGGGATTGCTCTGGTGCTACAGGAAATGACACCATATGCATGTATTTTGTCCGTTACCTTCCGCTTTCTTTGTGTTAGCTAAACTCCGGTGGATTTATTAACAAATAATATAACCTTCATCTTGATTTGAGGGGCACGGCTGAATTTTCAGACATAAGCTCTGAATTACCTCTTCAACCTTAAGATAATTATATAAATACAAAAGATCATCTTAAAAGAAAACGCTTAATATGTTCCCTGTTTTCATTTTTTTGTACAGAAACCAATGTTAAATTGAAGAAGAGCCTATGTAATACAACACCAGGATCATGTGTTGATTCATGAGATACAATGGGCACATTGGGGGTCCAACTGTTGTTATTGCATCACCAGGGGTGACTCATATTCTGCTCATTTTCAGGTTCATAATTGTATTTAGAGGTTGGACCAGAATAGGTTTATGTGGTTTAATTTTCAAAAAACACCATATTTTTGTTGTACTGCACATTGCTGCAGCTCCTCTTTTCACCCTGTGTGTTGAGCTCTCTGTTTTAGCTACAGAGTGAGTCTTCGATCAGATCTTTGTTGGGAGTGGCCCATGCGCAGTAAGCACTGCTAGCTTGTCAGTTGCAGAGCATGAGAGAGTGCCATAATTAATAATTATAACTTATACTGTTTATTGATCCCCAGTGGGGTAATTACAATTACATTACTTTGGGTTTTTTCACTTTATAAACCTATAATGTGCCCAATATATATACTCTATATAACACAATAAAGGAAAGGGA
>NC_045745.1:708764-709012 GCF_008692095.1 Etheostoma spectabile | reverse complement strand
AAGCATAATATGAGCACTTTAAGTAAAAGTAATTCCAAAGTGTAAAAATACTGTAACAAGTAAAAGTCTTGCATTACAATTAAGTAAAATACTGTAAGTATCATCAGGAAAATATAGTTTAAGTATTACAAGTAAAGAAAAATCCTCCTATTTTAGAAAGTGTGAAGGTTCCAAACAGTTGTGTGTTTAATGGTCTAATCATCTCAGCTGGGTTTGTAGGCCGTTATATTGTTGGCTAGTTTACTTTA
>NC_045745.1:707382-708754 GCF_008692095.1 Etheostoma spectabile | reverse complement strand
TAAAACATCAGATTTTATAAACTACATGTGTTTTGTGTGCAGCAATCTGAATGTGTAAAGTAAATAGTAACTAAAGCTGTCAGAAGAATGTAGTGGAGTAAAAAGTACAACATTTCTTCCTAAAATGTAGCGGGGTAGAAGTCGAAAGAGGATGGGTGCCCAATAGATCAGTTGGTAGAGCAGGTGCCCATTTATAGAAGTTTACTCCTCAGTGCAGTGGGCCCAGGTTAATTAAAGTCCTAAAATGCCAAAAACATATTCTTAAAAAGAAGTAGAAAGTGGCATGAAAAGAAAAGACTCAAATAAAGTATGAGTACCTCAACATTTGGACTTACTGGAGAAAATGTGCTTAGTTACATTCCACCACTGGGCATCACTTTATATTACAGTGCTACTGTCATGGAGTAAGCAAAGGCAAATGTTAAAAATCTGGTTTAACTTCATTTTCAAGCAACATTTTTAAAAGTTGCAGTTACTGTTGACTGACTGTTGACTGCATTAATCATGTTAACAGACAAAACTATACAACAGGCCTAATTAATAAGTATTACAGATTCCTTCAATCATATGGCAGTGGACAGGAGCTGCTGTGAGCCATTAACAGTCAGGAAGAATCCATATTTCAGCAGGAGGCTACTGAGGGATCAAAGGGAAAATCATGTGCAGAATAACAGAATGTCACATCCTAGCTCGTTTCTTGTGTCATGGCACTGAAAGGAGGACAGCTGTTGTAACGTAACTTTATGATGCATTTTTTTCATTTGCTACAATATTGTGTACTGTTGCCATGAAAGGTTTTGATTGTCTGAACCATTAAGACATTCCATTGCTCTTTTCCTTGGGAGGCTATAGTTTCTCTCCCTGAAAGCGTAATGAAGCAGATTGCACACCTGCTTTTCCCAGACATTTAATTTCAGACACAGTTTCCTCTGCTGCAGTGGTCAGTCAGCAGTAATAAATCAGGTGGAGCAGCTATTTATATCAATTTTCATTCTCAACGCCCCTGCTTTGCTCCTCTGAACACCTCCAAATGCATATTGCATGAGACCAAACATGCAATTTCAAGCTGTGCTTCTTTTCTTCAATTTTATGTGTGGTCTTTAGGTAAATAAAGACAAATGCAATTTCATTATTTATTGCCTAAAAAAGAGCTGCAAATTCTTAATAAAAATCACCCTATTTCTAACTGAAGGTAATCCAGTCTGCACTAGAGCTGGGCGGTATCCAAATTTTGATACCGTCAAACCTCCTCCCTATTTTACCATGGTATATAGTATTACTGTGACTAATTTAAAAATGATGACACTGTTAAATGTGCCCCCCCACTTCTCCTCAACACTGTCACGTGATGACAACCACACATAAGCATTTT
>NC_045745.1:694484-707372 GCF_008692095.1 Etheostoma spectabile | reverse complement strand
AGGCATTAAATAAATTATATTTAAAATTTAAACCTTGTCTAAAATATAAGTGCATTGCATTTTTTTTAATGACGGTACTGAATCTAATACCGTTGCTATTTGTAAGACCGGTTCAGAAACCATTTGACTCATTAACATGCAGATAACACGTGATGTCCAAAGCAACCAAACAGCCAAATATAAAATAACTACACTGAACACTCAAGTCATGACAAACAAATGATATTATATAAGTATGTGTTCACATGGAGACACTCGACAAAAGTAAATTAACACTGTTGTAATTATATGTATTATCAGACAACAAGGGCGAGTGTTTCTAAAGGCCATCAGCATAAAACAAAGCCTCGTTACTGATATCTGAGGCAGGGACTGCATCTCAAAGTAGCTTATGATTTTGCTGGTGTCACAGTTGCAGCAAGGTCTAATTGCAATGTTCTGTAAATATTCACCTCAGTCAGTGCGGTCACAACCTTCATTGACATGAATGAAGTTGTTTACAGCTTATTTGTTACATAATATTAGTTACATAATATTACTTAATGTGCTCTCTGATTGTTTAACATGTGGCACTTTCTCCAAGATGTAATGCTTCACACTCCAATCAGCTGTGTGTGTGTGTGTGTGTGTGTGTGTGTGTGTGTGTGTGTGTGTGTGTGTGTGTGTGTGTGTGTGTAACTTTCATTGTAAATCCACTCACATACAATTTGACCCTTGACACAAAATTGGGATGGGCCAATCAAAATCTGACAAGTCATTTAGTGTGTCGGTGCCACTTGACTGAACAGCTCTCAGCCACTCAGGCATTTGTCACTAAGGAACACAATCTTCTCTGCACGGAGGAGGAGAACTCTTGGACCAGTTCCTGTACCATCAACATGTGGCCTGTTTTTCATTCATGGAGTAAGATTACAGGATACTTACAAAAACATGATTAACCTGTTAGGACTCTCAGTAGCTGCAAAGGATTTCTTTACAGGACATTTTAAATCAAAATGTGGAGAGATATTTTTTAACATAACATTGCAAGTAAATGCAGGGGTGCAGGGGGTTGAATGGAGGTATGATGACCTTCACCTGGCATTAAAATATATATTATACATGGAACACCAAATGTAAAATACATGTGTAAATACATTGATTAAAAGACTTGTAAGATTTGGCCAGATTAACAACACAATGTATATGCAATGGAATGACTCAACCTATTAACTGAAGGTGCATTGAAACCAGTTTAACATGCACTGCACTTTATGCAGTACACCTAACTTGCCGCATGGGGGCACTTACAGTTCAGATTCAGTTTCCTTAAGGAAGATCTGCAGCTCTCTTCACTAACAAGTCATACAATACAGTAATGTCTTGCCAGGGAGGGGGGAGTAAAATAAACAGAGTTTTTAGAAATGCAGCAGCGGTTTCTTACTAACCCCAATCCAAAAAAAAATAAAAAAAACTTTATCCCTGTTTAATTTCAGAGTAGGCATGTTGCAGTGTTCAAACAAATCAAATTTAGATTCTGTGAATTATTTGTCCCAGTGGGCCGGGCCAACCTTACTCTCACAGCAGCAACTGATACAAAAAGGCAGAACATTGCCCCATGTTGTTTTATCCCACACCACACTGGTCAGCCAATTCTTTCTTGTAAAAAAAAAAGTATAGCGTTTTGCTATTTTGTTTCTGTATTTGAACTGATGGTACTTACATTGATGGGTATTTATGCACCCACATCTACATTGATCGTACTACAGTATGTATCATACAATATATATATGTGGTACAATATGTAGAGTACTTGTTACACACACAGTAAGAGAGGCAAAAACCTGTGCATGAAATCTTAGAAATGGAAAATCAACATTTGGAACAGGGGATCCCAAAGGCAAAAACTGACAACCTTTGATCTGGCAGCTCAAAACTGCCACAAAACTGTCTTTTTCTGACACTAAACTCTTTAACTACCATTTTACCGACTCAACAATGGCGAATATGACACCAGTGCAGTACTGGTGACAGCTTTGATTCACACAGTCACTTTTGGAAAGTTTTGCATTTCTGTTCGAGCTTTTTTGTCGACTTTGACACTTGCATGTGGCCATGGGATTGAGTCTTATATCATCCAGCTCTTTACACCTACAGTTTACTTAAAAATCTTAAATTAGAATTACCAGCAGTACAGTCAACCTAACTCTAGAAAATTAAGATAACTTTGGATCTTGGCCTATTAAATACTACCTCATTATATTTAGTATCATATTTCATAAAATTACAGACATACAATACATTAAACAACTAAAGATTGGTCTAGATTGGTGACATTCTTCTAGAAAATGTTTCTGTTTGCTGTCCTGCAACTGCATCACAATAAAAGCCTTGGAGCAAAGATAAATGTAAATGAATGCTACTATGAAGTAACTGTTAAGCCACTGATGGTAGCTTGGCAGTCAGTTAAAAGAAGGCCTAAATTAACATTTAGACACATGAGCACCACACAAACAAAAACATGAAGACCCAAGGCAAACTGTTAACTAGGTGTAATTAGTTAGATAGAAAGTGAGTTAGTAGTAGTTTCAGAAAGCATCAACCACTGACCTAAAGTAAAGGTACTGTCAAAGATGACTTTAGGTTTCTACTTAACGTCAAACCTACTTACTGTATATGAACAGTCCACTTACTGATAGATAGCTGCTGTAGTAACAGAGTACACACCAGTGGCCAATAGTTTTATTACCATCCATTTGAGAGCCGTGGGTGAGAATTTAGAGATTTACATTTTTTACTGTTTTGGCTCTGTAGTCAGTCAGTGAATACAGGATCTGAAAAGGAACAATGACTAGAGAACTTGTTAAACAGCGGACTTTCCGCTTGTTTGACTTTTTGATCAATTGAGTATGTTCACATCCATATTGGCTGAACTGTTAAAGCTGGTAGTGTGCACTTAGGGGGTTGGACTCTTTACCCGAAGTGAGCCGAAGCGAGTCGAATGTCAGCCATTTTAGAACTAAGCTACAGCTCTCTCTTTTCAGCAGCAAACTTTTACAACAATTATTTGCATTCAAACTACCGCATATGTGTACTACCGGGATACAACGGAAGATGACAACAGTGCTGATTCAGTACTATCCAGTGCGCAACGTACTTCACTAGACTTGATCTGCGGCTTTTTTGTGTGAGGTGGGTGTTTGTATGCCTGTTGCTGTGTAAGATGAATCAATAGTGCATCACATTTTACTTAGTTGTCTATTGTGTGACAGGGAGACAGCTCCTGGATGCAGACCACAGATCTTTTTCTAAAAATGTAGTGCAGGGGTGATACAGCTATTTCATTCACAAAGACTACATAACTCGGACCTGCCGATGCTTATTCCACATGTACTGGACCCGTTCACATGAGCCCGCTGTCCCTTTGTCACTATTAGTACTCAAGCCTGCAGTGTATTCATTAATGAACTAGAGCATTGTACAATTACACTCGGCTTCATGATCAAACAAATTCTCTCTCTCCCTCTCTCTCTCTCAGTTATGCTGACGCTGAAAACCTCTGAAGACCTACTTTTTTTCCACACTGTCTGTGTGAGTCATTAAGGGAATCGATAAAGATTCGGATCAATAAGCAGAATCAATAACGGCAATGGTATCAGTTAAATCTTATAAATTCCCTAGTGCCTTAATTTGTTTAGTTTTAGTTTCACATCCTTTTCCATGTGCAGCCTCTTTTCACATGATTAATAATTATGTGTGCTGCTTTTATATTGTATTATTGTGAGCCAATGTGTGGATTGGGTCAGTCTGATCAGTGATTCTCAATGCTGTGACACAGTACTAGTTTCTGCCTTTGCCTTACAGTGTACCTTTTTGTTTGCACTTAACAGACCATCGTTGTCTCTTCCACAATTCTCCCTGCCCACTCTGAGCGTAAGGGCCTTTGTAACATACACAGATGACACAGATGTCAGTGCAACACATTTCTACAGCACCTCTGGCTTTTTATTCATGCCTTTGCCTGGTGTCCAATTTTTCCTGCAAAGTCACGAAATGAGTGTGGGAGAAACAAAATATTAAGGGAAGAAGTAAGAAGAATTAGTGTTACCGGCAAAAATGCTATAGTCCAAAAATTGCAACTCCTTAGTGAAAATAATGCTATTCTTATACAGTTTTTATTCATGCCTTTGCCTGGCGTCCAATTTTTCCCGCAAGGTCACAAAATAATTTATGGCAGGTAGACGGCGCTACAGTAACACATTCTGATGGGTCAAACATTTGTAACACCGGAAAGGACTGTACTTTTGTTGGACTCCTCTCTTCTGACCAGCATCAGCATCAAACTAACTCAGAAAGAAAGAACTCTGAATTCAACCAACTCTGAACGCCATTAACGCACTACAATCATCCCAGCCAAGTGGGGATGAACAAATGGATTATCACCTTGCTGCCTGCAAAGAGAGAGGGAGAAATAGATGGATAGATAGGCTCAAGCTAGCCCTTCTCAAGGGACTGATCACAACCAGAGAGTAACTTTCTCCATGGCTATGTGAATCATTAGGTGAAAGTTTACTTTTTCTTGCGATTGGGGGTTGATACTACAGATTACTAGCATAATTAGGAAGCGTTAGGTCTAAGTAGAATTTCCCAGCAATAGGAGGATACTGCAATAGGATACTCGCTTGCTTCTGGAATATTCCCTTGTGCTGCCCATAAATTATATAAAGTATGGATGTAGTCTCTGTGATGTCACCCATAAATTCACTGAAGAGCCAGAAAGAAGCTCAAAATGGCAGTCAACAATTTGGCAGTGCCTAGTTATCGCCTAATCCAAATATGGGCAAAGAGGTGGAGCATAAAGGGAGCTGAGGTGGGCTGAATGAAGCCTACAGTCTATACTCGCCTCCTGGGATGGTCCTGTCCCTCAAAGCGGAAAGCCCCTAATCACGCATAACTCTAAGTCTGAATATAATTGGTAGGGTTAAAGGTGAGTTGTCATTAGGGGGAATTTGTACCAGGCTGTGAACGTTTAATTCTGCTGTAAAGTTAGGGATTGTTCCATGCGGGTCTATGGAGATTGATGGTGGGTCAATTTAAACTGTATAGTTGGAATTTCCGAGTTCCCAGTCTCAGATTTTATTCAGATTTTATATTTGCTCAAATCTGGAGCAAAATGTAAAACGTGTCTCAACTCATCGTTCAATCTAATTACACACGCTGAGCATGCCCATCTTACAAATCATGACGTGCGTCAACAGAAAATCTCATATAAGTAATGCTTTCAACTTAAATCATGTATTATATTCAAAGTGAATATTACAAAGTTGAATTTCAAAAACCGACCAAAGCCGACCTCAAAATCCAACATGACTGCTCCGTGCATCAACAATAGTGAA
Organism: Etheostoma spectabile; assembly: GCF_008692095.1. NCBI lineage: Eukaryota > Metazoa > Chordata > Actinopteri > Perciformes > Percidae > Etheostoma > Etheostoma spectabile. The sequence continues at coordinate 701,997 of NC_045745.1, read as the reverse complement.
AGCCAAAGTAATATACTGTTTATTAGAGCCAGCCTACCCTGTTCTTTTAGAGCCAGCCTCTGTGGCCACTCCACGAACTGCAATTGGTGGCACATCCAAATTGGCTTCATTTTTCAGCACCAGAGGTTGCCACTTGGTGCTGCCCAATCTCTCAGCTGCTGAACAGTGTATTTAGTCAATTTCATTGGGTAAGGTTAAAGCTTTAATCCCCTTAGTGGTCTCTTGTGTCTCCACAAGGTAATACATATTGCCAGCATATCCTTCACTGCTTAGTATATGGAGCTTCTTTGTAATTAATTAATTGTTCATCGCTGTATTCATTGCATTTATATATATATATTTTAAGTTTAGTAGTATTAGTTATGTGTAGCTATAGTTCAATGTCATTTAAAAAGAAGTTTGTGTGGTCACTGTTCACAAGTCAAGACCTCATCAACCTCCAGAATTGAGACCGAGTTCATTAATTGGCAAATTAAAGGTCCCTTTTTGAAGGATGGTGCCTGGAGGTGAATTTAATGCAAGTTAAATTACATGATTTTATAAAAACTGATTATTTATGGTAGCCTGAAGTTGACTGCAATCACTACTTCATCTGTTGTACCAATTAATATGTTTATGATGGATATTTTGGTGCCTCTTGCGGCTAATTAATTATCGTTACATATTTTGGTAACCTTTAAGGCATTTATGCCACGCAACCTTAAAGTTGTCTTTGACACTACTCTCTCAACAAGAGTTGAACAGCTTATTAGTGCCTATCTCTCTTATTCTGTGCTGTTGAAACTCTGATCCATTCCTTCACCTCATTCAAACTTGACTACTTGCAATAGCATACTTAAAGGAAGAATCATCCAAAGTTATTAATTAACTCCAGCACATCCAAAACGCTGCTCATCTGCACGCTCATTCCCGCTCCTGTGACCACATCACCCCTGTCTTAAAATCTACAATGGATTCAATTCAACTTTTCACCACTGCCAGTCCCTTCTGCAGCCTATGGTCCTCTGATCCCAACCTCCTGTCCCCACCATCCAGGAACAAACTCTGGACAAGGGCATTTTTCATAGCCACCCTGTTCTTCTAGAACTCTCTTTACAAGCACATATGACTGCACCAATCTATCTCTTGTCAAGAAATGACAGAAAAGTCACCTTTAAAAAAACTGATTACTGACTAATGTTTGTTCTAATACTTTTTGCCTGTTTTGTGTTTTAAGTTTTCTAGGGTTCTTTCTTGTATTTCATTTATTTATTGCTGTTACTTTACATTGTCGTTGAGTATCCTGAAAAGTGCTCTCTAAATAAAAGCTTTCATTACTATCATTATTACCCCTTTAATTCCTCCCTTTGTATCCGCATGTATTTTTGGTTTCCTTCCGCCTTCTTTGTGTTGGAATTTTAAATTTGGTGGGTTAATGAGGACTATTGTTAACTGCTCCTACTTAATCACTATTTTGGAGTTTAGCATCGCCCATGACGATTCTGACTGATTTAAAGAAATACCATTAAAGCAGAGCACGTTCTCTCCCATGCCGGAATGCTGTGTGGAGTAGCCAGACTCTCCTTCAGCATGCTTTGGAGGAAGGTCTGGCAAAGCGAGACTAGCCTGAATGTAATGCTCACCTTAGTTAAAGGTGACAGGATATCAAAATTTATAGTGGGAACGGTTTCGACTGACATGTCAAAAGTATTCCACATTCTTAGTATTGTATTCATTCATTGCCATGACTATTCTAACGATGTTTAAAATGTACCCAGATACAAATAAACGAAAGTTTAACACAACAATATCATGTTGCCAGCAGCGCTGGCACAGAAAACAATCACCATAAATTGTTGCACACAGAAAAAAAATCCCATTAACTGCTGGAGGCTGTGCTGCTTCGTCCTCCGCACACCCACCAGAGCAACCGCGGGACTAAACTCCCCATCCATACAGCCTGACACCCGTTTCACCAGCTTAAACATCTCCAGCTATAATGAAGTGTAAACTCGCATACAATGCACACTGGGGGTCAATTATTTGTTATTGCAAACAAGGAAATAATCTTTTGCCTTTCTCCAGAATGGCAGGTGCTCACCGTGACAATTAAGTCTCTTCATACAAATACTTTGGAGTCACATAAAGCATATTTGTAAATAGATACAGTGGTGCCTTGACTTTCTCCTTAGACTTGGATCCTTTGGAACCAGCGGCCAGATTATTTCTCTGTTTTTTTAATTTAGTGATTCAGAGTGTCATGATGTACTGCAGCACAGTCTGGCTCAGCAGCCTATCTGCTAAACTTAAAACTAAACTATATAATAAACTCAAAGTTTGTGCTGAGATCATTTCTCAACCCGTTGCACACTCCTTTCAAACAGCTCACAAGAAGAGCATGCTCAGACTTGCTAACAGCATCTCTTCTGTTTCCACGTGTGTTTTAAACTCTGAATAACAACTGCTGCCATATTCCAGGCAATTTAGAGTACCTTTGTTTAGATACAACAGGCTTAAGAACTCTTTTATACATCAGTCTATTCTGCTGCTGAACCAAAATCAGTGTGCTGCCGATTAAAAACTGGATCCGAGGATATTATTGAACATGTTTCGCTGTCATGGTCTTCATCTTTGTACTATATGTGTAATTTTTAAACTTGTCTATTCTTTTTTTTTAGCAGGGCTGCTCGGGAACGCAAAATGAATTTCAGTGTACACTGGCAATAAAGATGTATTGTATTGGATACAGTGAAAAATTTGAATAAAAATATAAATTTTAAACATATTTCCTTATTCTCATCCATAGTTTAAACCTCAACCTCCAGCGTAAAGTGGAAGATACTGAACACATATAGAATCATAGGCCTTATTATGCAATTAATATCCCAACCCAGAGAGCAGTGAAAATAAACTCAGTGGAAACCTAAAAAGCCAATGGTTATTGACGTGATAGATCACCAGCCGGCTACTTCATTAACTGATACAAAGCAAGTCTAACAGGACATACTGAATGTAATGAATTCCATAAATTTAAGGAAGCTGTTTGACGGAAAGCTCCATTTTAAATTACACTGCATATAAGAAATGGAACATGTAAACTCCGAGGAGCAGTGGACGGTTTCATTATTGTTGCATATGCAGCTGCTTTCTCAGTGTTTAAACTTACAATGAAGGATCTTTTGACAGAGTCATTAAGATGCTCTCTTTGTTTAGTCAAGATTAAAAGTTTTGCCCTATGAGATTCAAATGCTGTCTTTTTATTTTTGTTTGTCTGCATATTCGGTTTATCTCAATGCTGCTTTCTTGGCCAGGATGCCCTTGAAGAGAAGTCTTAATAAGTGGGATTCAAATACAGTTAAAGATTGAATAAGTAAAACCTGTGTGCTGGTATTTTACAAATACATTGTTATATACCAGGCATGGCCAATCTGTCATTAATTAGCTACAGGGCTTGAAAGAAAGAGGCAATAAAAACCTGCATATTTATAATTAAGACCTTCCAACACATAAGTGTCAATCGTTCTCCTAATTTCTGGCACATGCAAGCTTTCTAACCTGTGATATATCCTCAATGCCACAGTATCTTTTCTTCAGCTTCTCTGTCAGGGTATTTTTCCACTTGCAGACAGTAACTAGCGAGGGCCATTTCACTGGGCTCAAATTGAGATTGCGCCCCATACTCAGGCTCCCTAGGTCCGAGGCCCAGCCTCGCAGGACCTCCATGGACAGTCTTTTCTTGAGGGTCCCCAGGCCCTCGGAGAGGACAGGGGACAGGAGGTTTGGAACACTTCCTCCATGGACAGTGTAGTCCAGGGATGAGTTGCTCGTCATGCTGTTCCATCGTCGCTTTACCATAAAACTCATCTTGAACCTGGTTTTGTACATCCAAATGTACCCTGACTGACAGAGGTCACCAAGCAGCTCAGAAAGCCAAGCAGCTCAGAAAACAACCAACCAACAAGGCATCATGTTTCAGTAAAGATATCCCAGTGAAGAAAAATAAGTTCAGTAATTTCCCACATCTTCAAAAGTGAAACAATCCATGGATCAGCTGTACTTCTAGATACCAGCTCAAACCGTTTTCAATATCAGCTTCTCATCCATAAGAAGAAGTTCATGTGGATTAGAGGCTCTGCACCAGACACACCTTTACAGCTGTGTTTTGGTGCAACAAAGTGCATGTACACAGAGGAACTTTAGAACAATGGATGTAGTGGAGCTGTCGAGGACAGATGGCTGTAGGGGAGTGTAGCTAGGGGAAACACTTGCGACACATACTCAATATATTTGATTGGGTGAGAGCTGCAGTGGATGGGCCACAGATGTGGATCCGATTGGATTAGACAGAGAAGAGTGCTGGGTGCTGGAGCCCACTGATATAAATTACATGGAGGCATAATTAATGCCTAAGGGAAGTCAGCTTTGTCAGGAAGCCAAAACTAGATTAGAGACAGATCAATGGAGCACGTCAGAAAAGAGGTGGAGCGACAGGGGCCCATGCCACAAACACACCACAATGAGCAAAAAACAAATGGAATAAACAACATAGTGACTGCAGTGGGAGGTAAATCAAATACTGGCACAATGTTGAACATTGGCTTGGGGCTAATTAAAAATTCTCAGAATGGAGCAGCTTTAACCTTTTGTCTCAGTTTTGTGATTGGAGCAATCAGCGAGGAGAGGTTCCGCCAGAAAAGAGTGAGATGAGCAGCTTCATCTACCTATTTGTCTCCTCTTCTTCCTTCTCTCACTTTGTGGTCTCTGTCTATTTCATTTGCTCATTTATCAATGACCTCTTCCCTCTTTTGCAGCCCACGACCATCTCCCTCCCACACACTGGCCTCTCATGTGTCTTACTCATTTTCTCTCTGCCTGTCTTCCTGGTGGATTAGGCTGCAGGAGTATGTGTGGATGTTAGGACAACTCAGACCTTGGGCCCTGGCTGCCTGGAAGCAGTGACACTCTCTGCTTCAGTGCTGGATAACGGCAGGATTAGACTCGCCTGGTGTGACATTGATAACAACTTGCAGGTTACACATTAAACAAGGTTAGCAGAATGTGAAAACTGTGCTCTGCGCACAGCCGACCTGTTGACGGGCTTAAAATATAATAGTAAGAGTCCAACAGAAAACACCATCACACACTGCTATGTTTCTATGTCACTCGGTTCTCCAGATGCTTGACATCGGCCCTCTCAAAAACCCACTCGGCTATCAAGCTACTGGAGTGCACATTCATTATTGAAGGAGCTGGTTCCCATGCAGCAAATGGCTGCTTTGCCACCGGGAGATTGTGAGAGTAGCAACCACAGGAGAGTAAAAGAGAGGCAGGGAGAGAGGGAAAGAGAGGGATAGTGAGAGAGATTTGGAATAGTGCCAGTTAATCCACGAGAATGCAAAGAAACTCTGCACACTGTCAATTTGCAAAAAATGTAAAGTTTAATAGTAAGCAACATTTCGGTACTAGACCATCTTTAGGAAAATGGTGTTACATCCTGAGAAGCCATCTTTTGTAGGAGGTGACTGTTTTTGCGCACCAATCACTTCCACATGAAATCATGCATGAATACATAACATCCATTCACATTACCATTACTATATATATATATATATTATATATATATATGTATATATATATATACATTTATTTATATATATATATATACATAGACTGTGCAGGATTAACCAATAGGGAAACTGGTCACTTGCCCAGGGGCAAAGGGCATCTAAGGGGCCCTGGACTCAGTCGAATATTATGTTAGATCACATTATAAACACAGTCCACACTTTCCTAATTATATGCAGATTTTTTTGTTAAATCACATCAAAAACAGCGTCTGTAGCTTCCCGCGCAGCGAGGACGAGCTGTCACTGACCGTGGTAAAAGTGATTTTATATATAGAGGGTCAAACTGCATAATTGATTTTTTGAATGTGTCGAATATCCAAAGTCCAATATAAAACCAACTTTACCACGGTCTGTCACAGCGAATCTGTTACAGTTTGTGGCGGCCCTACATCCCCGCATAGACTGGAGCGACTGAACTGCCCCTGAGTCTCTGAAAGTGAAGTCAGCTAAACGCACGTTTAATTGAAAGTTAAATTTGTAATGAATGTAGGCTAATGTATGCTAAAGGCGAGTCAGCATCAACAACAGCCCGTCTGTTACGTTAGCCAAAAGTCAGATTGCTCCTTTCGCGATTTGTAAGAGCATTCTGCCCTTTGATTTGTTTTGATTTTAGTAAAGGCAAGAACAGCATAATTCAAAATATTACAAACTGGCATGTTTGCATTCATAACGTTTAAAGAGGGTCTCCGTTTCTGTGGCGTTACGTTACAACACACTACAATGTACTTGCTGAGACCAATCACTTGTATTCAAATTCTGAGTAGGGCACAGGAGGAAGAGAAGGAGGGAAATGAAGGAGAAGGCAGTAAACTGGAGAGACCAGGCGGGTCAGGAGAAGACTACAGAAGGAGATGAAGAAATAAGTGAAAGAGGGAAAGGAAGGAGAAGGCAGTAAACTGGAGAGACCAGGTGGATCAGAGCAGGAGAAGACTACAGAAGGAGATGAAGAAATAAGTGAAAGAGAAGAGGGAAAAAAAGAATTGACTGTGAGGGAGGAAGAGGAGGCTGCAGATTCAGAGAGAGGGACAGAGGCCGGGAGTGATCAGGAGGAGGAAAATGAAGATGACAGGGAGAAAGAGGCCAGTTGTAAGGCCTACTTGTTAAAATAATAATAATAATAATAATAATATACAGTAGTGCATCAACATAAATGTTGATATAGTTTGCTTGTGAAACAAGCAAACTTTGAACTGCAACAGTGTAGCCAATGGTTTACTCCATACACACTAGTTGCCTGCTTCATGGCTGGTGATAATTTCACATGTTAGCATATTAGAAATAATCTCTGGTTTTAAAGTAAGGCTTCACTAGCTGTCTGCTTTATGTCACTGTTGCAGTCAAAAGATAATTGATTAGCTACATTTTGAAACATTTAATAATTACTCTGTAGCCACCAAGTTCTGTGAAAGATTAATTGTAAAAAATTATGTTAAACATTTGTGCATCTGTTCGGTCTTATAAATGTACTTTATGCTGAGGCTATTGTAAATACATATATCTCCACTAAATCTTGTTGCCCAGGGCACATGAAATTGTTAATCCGGCCCATAAGTACTCTTATTGTTACTATAGAGAGTGTTTAAGTTTAAGCTCTCTACAATGTAGAGATTAAAATCAAATACAACAACAATAATACTTATCAAACCAGAGAAATCTATAATAGAATTTCTGTGGAATAGAATGAATACACACAAAAAAAATTATATAAAGCATTCCTAGACAGACTTTGTCAGGTTCAGAACTTACTAAATTAATTACGGTCAAAGCAACAAAACAAGACACAGACGGTAATGAGCAGTTTATAGACTAAGGGAAGAACAGCTAAGAACAACCTTTCACCAGCATTGCTCCTAGGATCTTCAACAATTTCTCTGTAGCTCAGTCTTTTTATTACACACACACAAGGA
>NC_045745.1:670447-694474 GCF_008692095.1 Etheostoma spectabile | reverse complement strand
GGACGGTGGTTATCTTTATTATGTCTACGCTAAAGAGTGTCCGTTTTCAAAATGCAGACAGTTTGTGCAACGTGTACTTTGGATGTCCTTGAAAACTGATCACCACCTCTATGTTAACCAGCAGTAACTAGAAAAACACAGTTTATTAAATGTACATATAATAAGCATGAAAGTTATACTACTTAAGAAACTACTTTAAGAAATAAGGAATAAAAGACTTTATCAAAATGAATTCTCTATCAGACTTATTTCCAAAACCTGTTGGTACCTTATCCATTAATAGATAAATGAAGAAAAAAACATATCACAGTATCCAGTCCTCACAAAACAATCATACTTCATACTTTACGTTACTTTCTGTGTTAAATGACACTATAATGTATAGAAAAATAGAAAAAGTCAACATCATAAATATTACTTACAAAATTCCATCAGGGACAAAAAACCATCAGGGTCTTAAAAGATTAATGCAGCATCAGTGCAGACATACTGTACATTCATGGCTAAACAGATACACAGTGGTTGATGGTACTGATAATGTACTCATATGTATCCAGGACTGTTAAGAGCTGGACAGGAAATTCTTCAGGTGACTCTTAGGTAAAAAGGCATTTACAGAAAATAATTAGTAAATACATTGAGAATCCAGTAGGCTTCACGCTGTTTGAGTAGTTTGTCATGGTCACCACCCCTGAGTGCTAGGGTGACCTGTTCAATGCCAAAGAACCTTAATGAGGCGATGTCATGGTGAGCATTGTTGAAATGTACAGCTACAGGATAAACCAGATTGTTTCTCTGTTTTAGTGCTCACTGATCTGTTCCTTGATTTTCTGGTGGCCTTTCCCATCATATTCAAAGCCACAGGGAAAGCGTATCATAAAGAACAGTGTTTCCCAACCACAAAAAAATAAATAACATTATTTCCATTTAATTGATTATCAGAGTCTGAAAGATGTTTTGTTTGGAAAAATGACTGGATTCTCTCCCTTCTCTAGTGCATCTCTTCCTCTTGATACATGTCACGTGATATTTACCACTCAACAAAGCCCACAAACTTGCTAAAAAATGAGTAAACAAACACCTTTGCGGAACTTTTTTGCTCAGGGGAAAAGGCCCGCGATGGAAGAGACAGAAGAGGAGGACACAACTTCAAAGAAAAATAAATTTAACAGACAATACCAGGAGTCCTACTTAAAACACGGATTTATCGCAACAGGTGATTATTATGTGCCATGCCCTCTCTGCAAAATATCTGGCAACAAGCTAGCAAATAAGGTAATGAAGCCTTCAAAAGTTAGTTGGCATATGGAGACCAAGCACCCCGCATTAAAAGACAAACCTTTGGAATTTTCTGAAAGAAAAAAATGTGAACACAAAGGACAGACGCAACTGCTAAGGGCCACCACCTGAACAAATGCGAGTGCACTGAGCGTGTTATACTTAGTGGCTAACCGCAAAGCTAAGGCTAAAAAACCCTTTATGATTGGTGAAGAAGTGATCCTGCCCGCCACTAAGGACATTTGCTGTGAAGTTCTACGAGAGGCTGCAGTTAAAAAGATAGCAAAAATTCTCTTTCAGCTAACACCATCACTAGGCATATTGAGGAAATAGTAGATGACAATTGTTGGAAAGGATTGAGCAATCACCGTGGTACACACTCCAGGTGGACGAGTCTACTAATACTCTATTGAGAACAAGGTAATACTACTTTTTAATGTGTGATATCTTTATCAGGAGGATGCGTAGGATATGTTATGTGCACTATTGTTGCCAACCAACACTACAGCCGCTGAACTATTCAAGTCACTGGATGATTACAAATCAGGAAAACTTTACTGGTCCTTTTGTGTTGGCATATGCACGGATGGAGCTGCTGCCAGAGATGGCTTTCTGGTTTAACGGCTCGGATTAAGGAGTTTGCATCTGGATGTGAGTCTACGCATTGTCATTCACAGAGAAATACTGGCCAGACAAAAAATGTCACCTGGATTTAACAGCGTATTGATTGCAATAATCCAAACGTGAAGAAATAAAAGCATGAACAAGCATCTCCATCTCTTTAGAAATCACAGATCTGATCTTAGCAATGTTCCTGAAATGGAAAAAAACAGGAACAAAACATAGATTTCACATGACTGTTAAAAAATGTAGATTTGTCAAAAATGACACCCAGATTTCGCACAACATTGCAATCAGAGCGTGATAGAGTCCCTATGGCCTGCCTAATCTTAGGGGTCATGCTGTCTGGAGCAAAAATTGTCACCTTAGTTTACAGCTATCTGACGTTAGCATGCAGCTACTTAATAGTTAAGATTCTAATATGCTAACGTTAGATTGTAATGGAATGAAGCAGCATTTTCTTCCATCAAGATAGATAAAGGATGATAAAAGCTTCTGAACCAAATGTTAACCAATTTGACATGTTTCAGCAGTAATGTGACTTGAAAATTGGGGAGAATTTAACAACATTGGCAGCCAAGATGACTTAGCTTAAAAAAAACACTCCAGTCTTGCCTGGCTGGAGCAGATGACCAATCATAGAAGGCCAGAGAAGTCCGGCTGGGAGTTGATTAACACCTAGCCGAGAGTAGAAAAAACTGTTGAAACCGGAGCGTTTCAGAACAGTTGTACGTTTTAGCTCACAGGGATTTCTCTAAAATAAGTTTACCTCATTGTTTGAAGTTTTGTCCATGTCTAATATGAAAATCCAAAAGTATAACATTGTAGATTTGACAGAAAATATGGTAAAGCATAGTATGTCACACATACTGTAGCTGCTTCAAATCCAACTCACACCGCCACCGCCAACAGATAAAGCCAGGCTACAGACATTCCAATGTATGTCCATAGATTAGATTTTTCTGCGCTGTACAGGCAATCTCAGCAGTTTGTTTACACAAAGAGCCTTTCTCAGCAGATTACCGACACTGCCTGCTCAAAGAATAAGCATACTGTAGTGTTTGGATACAGCCGCTCCGTGCTCTCCCCACCCTTATGATGCAGCATATGCTGCCTTCAAGTGCACATCATACAATAAGACTTGTGACTTTTGCCAATTGCAATTTTGGCTTCTAAGACCTTCAATGATTTTCTACTTTAAAACATTAATTACAAGTAATTACATCTCTGCAACTCCAGTACTTTAAAAAACCCTCCCCTGTCATGTTTATGCACAACTTTGTTGGCTTACTGGTGTGGGCTCAGTTTGTAATTACGATATCTCTGACAGCAGACAGCCATTCAGCAGCTGTGGGGGCTGCTGTGATCCAGGCTAAACCCATTGAAATAAAGCAGAGTTTGCTGTGGACAGCTGTAGAGACAGATTAATTTGGGGTGTTTGGAGAGCAAGCTACTATTTGAAGTGGAGAGCCAGGTAGCCCTCAATGGCTCACCCTCACCCTGTGACAAAATGACAGAGAGGAAGGGAAAGACTCATATAGTATAAACAGATGTAAGATCATATACAGCAGCTGTATGCTTCACAATGAAGTTGTTCCAAGATAATTTTTTGTAGTGTTTTAGATTTTTATTGGAGAGTTGATACTAGTATAGAGAAAGACAGAGAACAAGGTTAGAGAGAGAAGGCATGCAACAAAAATTCCTGGCTGAATCAAACTGAGAATTTTAGACCATAGGCCATGCAGAAGACTCTAAATAGAAAAATAAAGCCTTCATTGAGTCCAGAATACAGGTCAAACTACAGGACAATACATGTTTAAAGAAGTTAGGGCGCTACTATTAGTATTAAATTATTATTTAAAAGTTATTTGAAGATGACTTTACATGTAAGTGATAAAATGTTAATATGGTAAGGTAGTATACAATAAGATTGAACAAACACTTGGCCTACTGCATGTCTGTTTGTTCTTGAGGAGATATCATCTGTGCAATAGCTCACTGAGACGAGCTCAGGCCTTTAAACCAGAAGATTGTGGTTACAAGGTCACATTTTAATGGGGGTGGCAGTAGCTCAGTCTGTAGGGAGTTGGGTTGGGAACCAGAGGGACAATGGTCAAAGTCCCAATAGGGACCAAAGTACGGTGGTGGACTAGTAGCTGGAGAGGTGCCAGTTCACCTTCTGGGCACTGTCAAGGTGCTCTTGAGCAAGGCAACAAACCCCCAACTGCTCAGGGTGCCTGTTCATCGACAGCTGCAGCCCCCTCACTCTGACATCTCTCCATTCGTGCATCATAATCACAGACATCATGACTGCACTAAGTGCACCTTGCACAATATTTACATACAATATTTACGTTATCTACAGCTTTTTATTTTTATTATTAACTTGTATATATTTTAAATTATGTGTTCTTATATTGTATCCTGTTATTTCATGTGTATTCTGTATGTGTGCTGTGTATCTGATATGTTGCTGCTGCAACACTGCAATTTCATCATAAATATCTATCTATTTTTCATATCAATAATGTAAAAATTTGTATTATTATTATAACCAGTAAACGTCTTAATAATGTGAACAGCATAGAAAACATCTGTTCAACAAATGATAATCATAATAGCTCATTACAGGTACCCCATCATTTGGAGCTACAGAAATAATTTGGCAAGTCAGAAACAGCTTTAAACACAGACGGTACCTGTGATATCATTTTAAACAGGGTACATCATACTAACGGGCATAACCGGATCGTGTCAGGCAAAACGCATCCTTTGCTTCATGTCAGCCAGTGACTCACTGGCTGACATGAAGCAAAGGATGCATTCCCTACTTCACTGCTTTGCTCATCTCACTGAACATAACACAACCTGATTTCTGTGGTCCAATTTTAGATATAGCCCTTCAATTCTATTTTTTTGCCATTGTGTTGCCCTTTTGTTACCAAAATTTACTACTACATAATAATAATGTGCACTGAATTGCTGTCAAACAGCTTTTAACTGAAACTCTTTGGAAACCTGCAGACTGATATAATACAGTATACAGTATGAGGGTAAAATATAGAAAATCACTCAGTCTGCATGGACATCTTGCAACACAGTAACTCTACACATGACCCACTATTTAGGGGTCTCTACATATTAAAGTTTTGTTCAAATTATTTTAAAACATTTTCTAACAGAAACTTTTAAATGAATAACTTTCTCTGAGCCCCCTTACTGCAGAAACTTGAATATAAAAGCCATAGTCTGCAGTAGAAATAAGGATCTTTAAAAGAGGAAATTCAACAGAGTTGACACAGGTAGATTTAGATGTGACGAGGATAGTGCAGATACTGTAATTGAAAATAGTCTTTTCCAATTTGATCTCAAAGCACTGTTGCACAGACTTGTTCTGCTACAGACGAGTTGTCGGTTTTAATCACAACAGAATAATAAGTTGTGCGGGGGAAATAAATTGTCCTGGGAGAGGACAGGAAAAGAAAGGAAATATTACTGATACAGCTCACAGGACCAAGCAAAAAACTATTCTGCTGATACTGAAAATGACTTGAACACCAGCTTGCTTTAGACATATCTTGTTTTATTCAGATCTGTATTGTTTTCTGACTACAGGTTCTTTTTCTAGAGGTATTGAAAAATAACAATTAGGGAGGAACACTTTCCCGAGCAGTTGTTGAAAAGGCATTTCAAAGACAACAACTTTTACTTAAAGTAGCTATATATACCTTTCAGTTTGTGTTGATTTTAGCGTTTGCTTCGGACAAAAGTGGTAGTGTTTTTACCACACATGCTGTGCTAAAGGTCTTTCCGTAATAAAACTTAGAGTAATAAAGCACATTTAATGAAACCAAAGGACACTTCACACAAGTAACGTTACAGGGGAATAAGGGAAAAGAAAACAGTAGGCACATTGACATGGACTAAAAGGAACAAAACGTCCACGCTAGAGCTGCACAATAATCAAATTTTAATCACGATTTTGGCTTCCCACAATCAAATTTGCGTGATTAAGCAATATTTCAAATGCGTCATACTGTCCATAGAACGCTCCGTTTTTTTTTTTTTTGCAAAGTCAATCTCCCGCTCCATAAACCACTGTCTGATCACGTGCCAGTCAGAGTTGTTCCCTGCACTGCGCAGCTTAGTTTCTAGACAGTCACAGAGGACAGAGTAACGTTAAGAAAATTCCACAACAGATAGCAGTCGGTCATATGTCGGTCATAAAATTTACCAGTTTACCAGTAAACACCACATTTTGTCCCGTCTGTGTTGTTTTTTAGACAACAGGAGTGACCAGTGCTAGTGAATGTCTGTTAGCTCACAGGGCTCTAGGGTGCGACCTCTGCCTCTCTACAAACAAAGGAATGTTGTTATATTGATATGGTTAAATTTTGCGTTACGTGGCTCATTTCTTCTGTAAAGCCGTGCCTGTCTTTGTGCAGCCCACCCCCATTAACTCACACACGGCTCCCAGTAACGCAAATAGACACAGCGTTGGTCCACATTGCTGACATCTGTCCACAGTTTTAATTGTTATTAACACAGCTGTATTTTGCTAAGCATGAGAGGCAAACCTGTATTTGTACCAGTGTTTCCGCTAGTAACTCTGCTATTGCGGCGACCACGGCAAAAAACACAGAAGAAGTTATTAAATGCTACTAACTTCAGTTCGTAGAGTAATAGCATGTGAGACGGAGGTTGGACGGAGGCTGACCCTGGGCGAGAGATGTGACCCATGGCCAGAATATCATAAAAATGCAGCGCAGTCACAATACAGACATTTTGTACACACAACGTGTGCAACTCGGCTGACCCGCCATTTGACCCGTGCTGGACCCATTTACCATCCTGCGTGCTGGACCCTGGATAATGAGTCAGCCGTCACTCTGTGAGTAGCCTAGCGTACGTCAATCGCATTCCCCCTCTCTCCCTAGCTCTTTTAATCAGTTATTGTTGAAAACAAGTCAAGGAGCTTTCTCAGAGATACAATTTTTCTAAATTATATCCTAGGCTATTTATTGCATTGTACTATTATGTGTTTCAGCTGTATGTATACAACATACAACTTCAACATAAGAGGAATGTAGCACAATATGGATGTGAAAGCAGTTATAAATAGCCTGTGTGACAATAAAATTTGTTTTGGTTAAAATCAACAAATAATCGTGATAATTAATCGTGATCCCAATATTGATCAAAATAATCGTGATTATCATTTTGGCCATAATCATGCAGCCATAGGCCACTCTAAATGGAAGGGGGACATCATTCAATGTTGGTTACTGACACACAACCACATTGCGCAATGTAAAGTTATTTTATGAATGAAATAGAGAAATTCCATACCTGAGGGCCAATTCGGGAACGGTTTTGAATCATTTACAATCCCGTAATTGTCTCTATATGACTCAGTTTTGCTTTTGCTGTAGCTTTAAGTTCTTCATTTAATTTCCTTCTTTCCTTTGATGGTTCTGCCCCAGTATCAGCCATAACTACAACAAATAACTTCTAAAATAACATTTAAATACAATTAGGCCTATATAAAGAAATCTCCTGGTACATTTGACCTTGCTGGACACACACAGGCTTTTCCAGTGTTACACCAAAATGTGTGACCTGTCAGAATGTGTTACTGTAGCGCCGTCTACCTGTAGGCATTAATAAAAACTATATGAAAATAGTGCTCTTTTCACTGTCTTGTTTGCTGTGACAGGTCATTTATAATCTTTAGATGAAAAATTACACAATTTCAGAATTATTTAAAAGTTACATAGTCACTTTAAATTACTTTAAAATCAAGTCACGCCAAACTGAATTCTTCACAACTCAAAAAACTTTGAATACTGTATTCAGTCAATTCAGAACAGATATTTAATGTCAAATCCTGGAGTATGCCAGTAAAATCAAATCTGTTGCACACATGACACACAGCTCCAATCAGTTGCTTTCCAACTGTGATGAAGACAGTCTACGCATAAATGTCTCTGTCAAAGTATTAAGCATGACTACAAACACATACAGTACATGTACACACTCACATACACATACCCACACAGCTCCATCACCTTTTGTCACACAATCCACCCAGCAGTCATTTACTTAAACACCATGCAGACGGGTGCTATCCAAGAGTGCTATCCATTCTACACACAAAACTTCTTACATCTCCAATCTTTACCTTTCTCAAATGAATCAAAACTTATACACACATTAAAAACAGCTCAAGTATTAATTTTGCTTTACAGTAAGTTATGACACAAAGTTGGAGGAGTTCAATGGAATAGGTTACTCTGGAAGGGAGGACTTCAAATGTCATTTGAATTATCCTTCTTGTGTCTATTAGCAGTGACACCCTTAGATGTACGGAGCAGCAGGTGGTAAGAGCGGTTGTCTACTGATCTGAAGGTTGGTGGTTCGATCCCTGCTGTTCCATGTCAAAGTCTATTTGGAGTCTACATTGGAGTGTGAATGTTTAGCTGATGTATGGGAGCCTCAGCCACAGTGTATGAATGGCGAATGGTTCCTCTACTCGCTTTGAGTAGTCTTTAAGACTAGGAAAGCACTATATAAATAGAGTCAATTTACATGTACATGTATACAGCAGTTCAGTACTATGCTCAATGGGGATATGCATATATTTCTGCTAATCAATTTCAAATGTGCAAATGCATTATTTAAATACATTATGTCCATTACTGGAAGCGCACACCCACACAAACATTCGTTGCTAAGCAGCACGCTGCTTTTTCTTCACATGAATGTGGCCTTGGCACACACACTGCAGGGGTCACAGATTATATGCACAGCTAGTATAATGAGCAGGATTAATGCAGCAATTAATGGTGAGCCAGCCCACAGTGGCAGTTGTAAGATCACACTTGCAATGGCCAAAGCGGGGTGAGTGTGTCAATGTGTGACAAAAAGAAGGAACCCGAGGCTCCCAGATGGTGTACAGATCAAGAAATGGGCTATTGGCCGAAACAACTTCTCATTCAGCTGAACGACTACTGTCAGGGTTCCTTTGAGCAAGAATAGAGCTACTCAAAGACACAAAGTGTAAAACTGTAGTTATGCTGTTCAGCTACCACTGGCTGGCTGACAGAAGAATGAAGCCTCCAGTGATCAACAGGAGATGATTGCAGCTCTAATATGTCAATACATACATAGAATACAGTATATCACTATTAGGATGTGTTAAGAACATCCATCTGAGATGAAATGTCTGTTCATAATCTTCAAAATTCTGATGATGACCAAATGGAGTGGTTGTTAAGATTTAATATATAAAAGTTGCCAACTTTTGTTTCTAAAACATGGCAAAAAAGACAAGAAGGCTTTTTCCTTTGATTGATGTTGTTTTTTTGGTATCTGGCAATGGGTAAGGGTGTCTTGTAAGCCTGTTTGGGCTGGGCATACCTTTTGTGTGCATGACACAAT
This sequence comes from Etheostoma spectabile, assembly GCF_008692095.1. NCBI lineage: Eukaryota > Metazoa > Chordata > Actinopteri > Perciformes > Percidae > Etheostoma > Etheostoma spectabile. Next base: position 685,135 of record NC_045745.1, on the reverse strand, counting down.
TATAAAATGATTAATTCATTCACTCATATAAAACATGTAGCAGTACATGTAGTTTACATTTCACGACACTGAAATGCAAACAATTCCAATATTTATTCTACCTTGTTGATGACCATCTTCTGATATCCTCTCCCATGCATGGCATTTTCTTACTAAAGAATCACAAAATAACTTATTCTCCCATCTCTGAAATTGGTGCCATCATAAGACCAGCCACTGATACCTGAATGCCATTGTATGTGTGTTATGGAGGTTTAGAATATTTGGGGGTCAAACTTCAGAGGAGATGGACTTGCTCCGATGAACTTGGTCTGTGCAAAGTTGCATTTGCGTCTCTGGTGGGAAAGCAGGGTAACACTAGCAGCCCCTAGAGATGTGCAGCTGAGGTAAACACATCCCATAGTGCTGCGGGAGCATTAAAGTTTGTCCAGAGAAGGGCAGGATAGGCTATGAGTTACGTTATGCCAAGACCAGACTACACTACTTTTTTGTCTTTAACAGTCACTATGTCAGACTAGACAGACGTATTGCCAAAAAATTCTGTCTTAGACAAAAGAGTGGCACCACTACAAGTATGACACCGACCAGGCCCCAGACTGATTATGGCGTGCTGTCGTGAAGATCATGCACGAGTTCATAGGTCAACGCTTTAGTAGAGCAGCAGCCTCTCAATAACTGACCAAAATCTTTTAAACTGACCAGCAACTGAATGGCCTATTACTCACTTAAAATGTTTTCAGAAACACGCTTTGGTGAACTATTTCTGTAAAGATCCAGAATCCCCACATGTAGCGTTAGCCCAATCAGGTGCAGCCATTGTGGTTGTAGGAGGGTATAGCCTGTTTTCTTTGCTTGTTAGTGGTCAAAGTGCAAGAGAAACAGATAGCTGCTAGTGGCTAGCCCACTAGCGTGCAATGCTGGGAAGCGGGGCGATCCCTGCCATGAAAAAAGCCTCTATGTAGACTGTGTGTCACTTTCCTTCACCAGACAGCAGCCGTAGCATCTCTCCTTTTTCGCCATGTTTACATGTGTGCACCAGAGAGCGTTCTCTCTTGCGCTCTGGTCAATGTCAAGGAACACGTCGTAGAAGATGTCACACTAGGCAGAAAAACACAAAAACTTCTGGCATGCTAGACGTTCTGCGTCGTGTTTGTGAAGTGTCCCAGATGTAAGATATCTTTGATCAAGTCACACTACAAGAGGTAAAGGGACATGTTTGTTGGTCCCGGAGTTAAAGTTTGAAAGTTTGTCCAAAGACTGGCAGGAGAGGCTATGGCTTCAGTTAAATCCAAGGGTTCTGGAATGTGCCCAGTAAATGTCATTAGATAGCAATATTCCTTATAACAAGTGGAATTTTTTTTCACGTGATTAGTGGGTCACCAAACATATAGATATCCACATACAGCATATTTCACGTTTGTCCTCGTCATGAGTCAGTGTGAAATTTTGACTGGAAGGTGTTGCTAAATTGAAGTTAAGGAGTCAGCAACATGTCTACCGTCAATTTCAAGAAAATGTTTCTGGTACTCTGGACAGACCATTATCACCAGCCTTAGGCCCTGACATTCTGACATTCAGACACATCAGTATTTGTAGCCCTTAGGCAATACACATCACACTCTTTTGAAGATGAGTGTAAACAGCATCATTGTGAGAAAACAAAAAGCGTATCCATAGGCAACTGAGCAAAGCTCTCTGTCCTGTCAGTATAGTACATTTGCAGTCAGGTTAATCTATCAGGGGACTCCAGCGGGAGAATTTGCTGAATTTGTGAGAGCAGTGTCTGCAGTGTTAAAACTTGGCTGTGCTGAAGGCAGATGACTTAAAAGATGAAGAAAACTGGTGCTCAGATGCAGAAGACTGAATCTGCTGTTGTGCTAAATGAGTTGAGACACAGTGAGCTTCAAAGTTCTCCTGTGCATAGGCAGGGTCAAAATACAAGATTTGGCTTTGGAGGCAACAGAGTCTGTGTCCCTCATTGCTCATTATTTCCCTCAAATGAGGCAGAAAGGACGCAATTGAGCAAAGTCAACTAATTTACCCCCTAAAGTCACATCAGTGACACAGACGTCAACAACACTATTAATCAACAGGTTAATTGCAGTAGCACTACCTGCTGCAGCAGTGCCTACAGCATACATATTGACTATAAAAAGCAACACCTTTCATGAAAATGATTGTTAGTGTTTGAAGCTGTGCTTGGCAGACGTGTCTGTCACAAAGATCTGTCATGAAATTGTATGTTTTGTCAACCCAAAGTAAATCAGCAACATATGCAAAGCAGTGAACCTACCTTGTCTTTCAGCATTTTAGCTTTCCGGCTGTTCTGTACAAGTCGTCTCCCTAGCTTCTTAGCATACCAAATAGAGGCAAACATAGCGACAGGTGAAATAATAAAATGTTCTTTGGTCTGCAGTGACAGCCCAAGCGGCTCTAGCTGCTTCCCATCTGGACCGAGTGCTCCTTATCAGGGGACTGTAGCGCACAGACAAGAGCAAAAAAAGAGAGGGACGGAGAAAAGACGGGATGATGCTGAGACAGGTCTCTGTCAGCCACAAAAGCAAGAGGCGGGAGGGAGGGAGAGAGAGACTACGGGAGAGAGAGCTTAAGAGCGAGAGAAGGGAGGAGGGGCCACCACTTTCAACGTGGAAATAACATCTTCAACACCAATCAAAACCTGCTAAGAGGTTGTCGTAGAGGTGGGGGCGTAAAAGGGAGGGGTGATGCTCTGCTCTCACTATACCTATGCCAGCAACCACTCACCATCCTAAATCCAACAATAAACAGCAAAGAATTAACTTACTGAATCATCACATTTTTTCCACATATAATGAAGTGTCTCACTGATGGAAAATTATTTTTTAAAGTTATAATCCTTAATATTTTACTTATAGCCTGCTATATATTTTGATATATTCTGTTATATTAGAGTATGAGAATCAACTTTATTGTCAGGTACCGCTACTGAGAGAAAACGCAATGCAGTTAGCATTTAACCAGAAGTGCAAAAAGGAGTAATGTGCAGAGTAATGGATAGAGCTTTAACAGAATAAACAGTAATATATCATAAATATATAAGATATGAATATGCTAGATATACAGTAGACACTATATATACATATATACAAATAAATATTATTTTGCATGGGACCAAATTGCATGTTTTCTTGCACAGTGCACAGGAGATGACACATTCTGAACATGATGTGAATAATAAAAGCTGGTGCAAGCCCACCTTTCACCTAATGTTGGAGACACCATTTGACCATGACCTCACTATGACACTGTTAAATGTCTACTTTAGTCTTCTATATCAAAATGTGAGATGATAAATCCTCTCAGTGCATAGGTGGTTTGGCAGCACTGTAAACAAATTGTTTTTCCTCCGTTGCATTTCTGACGCAGTAGCTGTTGAAGGTGTTTTTTGTCCCCAGTGGCCGATACATGTGTCACTTAGAACTGAACTGAGACCTGTATTACAAAAACACATCTGACGTTACCATCAGTACCATATGAATTGCCAAATAAACCAGAACACAAAAAAATAACTACTGTATTTTGCATTTAGAATAAACCTGAAAATGAGGAAGTAAAGAAACTCAAACACTTCCTCAAGGCCTTTCAAAAGCCAGCGTAATACTAAATGTTATTAATAATAATAATAATATTTAGCACTGCAACGCTAAACTGATGTACCGTCCAAGAACAGGCTTTGTCCTGCTTCAATCATATTCCCCACAGCTTCACTTTGTGATACAGAGTGACGGTGGGCCATGCATGTAATGTTACATACAGTATATACTGTCACTAAAGTTACATCTAGGTAAATTCTATTTCACATACTGAATAAGAGCCACTGTGCAATCAGTGCATGGGACAGAGAATGGTGATCGTGAACAGAAGGTACACAGTGGAGATGACTTTGCTACATGTGAGTTACTGAAATGAAATGTAAATAAATGAGACATCTTCAACTTCCTCAACATTGTCTTCACTATCAACAATCTCCACCAGCATCAACAAGCATCCAGTCACAGTTCTTGTGTTCCCAACATGGTATCACCATCTCGGTCATAGCCCCAACCTGTAAATACATTGCATAATGCTGTAGCTACAGAGTCTAAGCACATAAACACTGAAGCTATGCTGTAACCCCTTAACATAAAACCCTAAATCAAGCATAAGACTTTGGTGTAGGTAATACAGGTAGTACAATACGACAGGCCTGGAGAGAGGGGATTAGTACACTGACAGTAGCACATATCAGGAGTTAAATGTTTCATTAATATTCCAGGCGCTGACATCACATCTCATAATGAGCCATATATAAACTCCTATCCCATGCATCACCCTCTTTTCTCTCTCCCAGCAACATATCTGAACCCAGACGTTCTGTGTTTTACTTCTGGGCTTCAGTTCAAACCTCTCTAATCAATTGGTTGACTGGCTTTACATTCAAATAATTCTGCGACAGAACCACAACAAGACCAGAAAGAGGTCTGTTCCTCCCACATCAGAGCGTGTGCGTTGACAGCGTATTCCGGACCAACCTCCTATAATAACATGGCTATCACTAAAGAGAAGGCGTGCTTGCAGGCTAATTGCCTGGAAAGATGACAGCACACAGCTGAACAATGATCAACTACAGGGTGGGGAGGATGACGTGGCTGTGTTTTTCTCTCAGCCTGGCTCATCCTGTCCTGGTTTGTCCTACAACAGAGCTTTCTGTTTGCTTTCACTGCAGATGGATGCGATCGATAACAATTTACAGTACTCACATCTTCTGCATCTTTAAGTCCTCTGTCTAAATCTCACAAAACTTCATGTTGATACTAGATTTATCTGAAAAAGCAGGCTTGAATGTGCTGAGGTTAAGCATAGGTAATATTTGTGGTACTTATTATGATTGTAGGACGTGCAATATGTAATAGGGTACTGGTGCAATCTTTTTTAATTTGAGATGGTACTGTGCAGTTGTGCATTTTTGCATTGTGCAGTACAGTTATTGACCTCGACTGCCTAAGACAAATTTCTCCTATAGGAAACAATAAATGTTTATCTTAGCTTATCATTATACTTCTTGTGCTCAACAAGACCTCCAAACCATACAACGGTAAAAAGGCATTTATTCCTGTGGTCTAATATGAGCCACAGAAGTGTTCCATAAGGTAGAGCCCCAAGAGGTGGCAGGAAATATGACCCACAAGAGCACTTTTCATCCTCATATCTATCCCAGAAAACGTAACGACTGTGGGTTAAACATAGTGTGTAAACGCTGACAGATTGGTTAGTTTTCGGCACAAAAACGTCTTAGTTAAGAAAAAGATTGTGATTGGGGTTGAACTTTTTTTTTTAAAGTTTCTCAACTTCCGTTGTTCTGTGAAGTTAAAATTAAAAAAAACAACATATTGTTAACTTTCATTTTCAGATGGGACATGAACCCCAGTCTCCTGCGTTTGTTTGACCTATCCACCACCCAACCTGTGCGCTTGTGCCGGCAGGGCGTCGTAGCTGTCTTCAACGTCTTCCAGACTATTTCATGCAACTCAACATTTTATCTAAAAACATGGCATTTAGCCAACACCTGCTGACAAAGAAAATAAATAATGTTTTTGCCTTGCAAATGATATTTTAATGAATGGTAATTTCAGATTTTAGTGTATATGTTGGCTGATCTCAGTGCAGCTTCACAATCAGGACAGTGTGCTAATTATCAAAATGTAAAATGGGGCTGATACCTTTAGAACCTGCTGTGGAAAGGTTGTTTTATTTGACATTTCCCCGGCAAAGCCACATTTTTTAGGCAGCATGGCAAACAACAACAAAATCAAGCTGGTCCATCTGCTTGATTCTTTGACATCCCAAAGCAGAGGGCATAACATTTATTTTATCCTATCTCAACCTAAATTACATTCCTTTTTGTTTGGAATTATGCCCAGTTATATGGTCATTTTAAGAATATCAAGACTTCTAGAGGCATATGTATATCAAATAATTTTCTTTCATCTGAATCCAACCTCATCATAAAGCTTTCATATTAAATGTACAATACAAAAACCAACTTATTGGGAAATAAATAGCAGTCTTTGTAGCAGTAAAGGTAAGACACTATGAAAAGGAACTTGCATCTTCCTTTGTATTCTGTCTGATATAGTGGTTTTGTTTTTTAGTTGTATGCGTCTGCTACTGAGAGCTTGGCGTGTCAAGGTTGGTTAGTCCAGGGTGGCTGATCCCAACTAACTGTGGAGGACTGTGATAGGCTGTCAAGCAGGGCTGGAGGAGGCTTTGGCCATCTGGAGCAGAGGGTCCTGGTGTCCCCAGGGTCACACTCAAGTTATGTTTGTGTGCGGGAGGAAACACAACTTTCTGTCTGGTGTGTATGTGTGCAGATGAGTGTGTGTATGCAAGAAAGATTGGTATGGTGGGGAGGAGAACTCAGCAGGGATGGAGCTGATCTCGTCAAACCACCCTTGGCCTTATAAAGGAGGTCAGCTGCTTGCATTTGCATTCTCTTATTCTACCAAAACACTTGCAAGAGGTTGATATTTCCAAGGACCATACATAACTTAGAAGAACATAATGGCAATAGATGTTTATGTTTAGTGGTAAAAGATGACAGTGGTGTGATAGATTTGTATGTTATCTGGATTTGAGATATCTAAGCCTGATAACCCTCCCCTCTTGCAATCTCTGCTATATGGGTGGTTGTGAATAGTTTAAAAAATACAAACAACCCAGAGCATATATTCCCATATGCCAGAATAGATAGGCGGTTCTCCTGGGCTGACATGGCGCTGTGGAGATACAGCAGGTCTAGCAATGCGAGACTACGTGTGGATAAATTGAAATTTACTTAAATTAGGGATGTGCTATCCAAGACACTGTCATGCAAGTTGTCAGTATGCTGACTCAACATCTAAACATTTGGAACAGTTCTCAGTTCTACAAAATGTGGCCTGTTTGCTTTGACTCCATTAACATCACTTATGCAGGCTTCATAACAATTTAAGTGCTTTTTTCGACGTACAAGCTGGCCAATTTAGAATTCAGCAGAGGCAAGCACTCCTCACATCTGATGACCAGCCCCATGACAATTTAACAAAATGTATTCTTGCAATTCAACAAGATGCTTTACCAGTGAAAACACAGGCTCAATGTTGACAGTTCAACATTAAAATGAGAAAGACCATATTTCAAGCTGCTGTGGTCAAAATCATCGGCTGTTATTGTTTTTTTTGTGTGAAAATAAATAAAGCTGTATTGTCGTCTTCTCAACACATACAAAGTCTTTAAAAATCTGAGTGAATAAAAGGGTCAGCATATATCCAGTGTGTCCCACATGATGCTTCAGTCGGTCGGACTCCAAGTCTTGATTTGAGAAGCTATGACAGCACACTTAGTACTAATGGTTCTTTCCATTTGATTATTTTTCCACTTTACATTTTACTTTCCTCTGTTTAAGAGCTGACCATAAAATGCAGTCCTCATTTTCGAAGATGTTCTCTTTCAACAAAACTAAATTACACATTACTAAACACAGGCAAAGAAGAAAAAACTATTTTAAAGGAATACTGCAAAACATTTACCTCTTACAGAAACCCACTAAGAGCAAATCTATTTTAGAGGATCGTATAGTGTGTTTGAGTGTAGGCAGCGGCCACAGAATCTTTCACCGAGATGGGCCTGTGGGTTATTTGCAGTGCATTATTATGTTCAATCTAGGTTTGATAGGAACTCCTTGTGAACAGGCCATCAGCTGGAGAGGTCAGTCACACTTTGCGTGACATTTTAGCTCCTTGTGTTTCCTTATTCCCTTTCTTTCCCTCACTGCCAGCGGAAAGGCATTCTAAACACCAACAGGGGATCATGGACCACACATATGCAATAACAAAGGCCATCTGTATAAGTGCAATGAAAGAGCCAATCTCAACTGTGTTTACCATCACCAACCAAAGACCTAATCCAACAGAAATAAAGCATTATGACTACTGCTTACAATTATGTAATGCAATGCATCTAAGAGTAACTATTTTCAAGCCAAAGAGGTTTTGTGTTTTCAGTGTTGACTTAAACTGTGTACCTGCAGCATTCTTCTGTCCAGAGTTATTGGCAGGGTTCCAAGAAGGATTACAAAAGGTGTGGACTGTAACATTCAAGCATTTTGTGAGGTTTTGTCAGTTTGTTTAAACAAAAATATACAGTCTCTTTGTCCTTTCACAATGCCAGCAAAAGACTGCTGGGTAAGACTTTATGGGTAAGACTTTAAGAGGTGTGCATAAGACTAACATGACACTGTTATAACCATGCCATGACATGATGTCTGTCATGAACATTAAGGAGTCTTTATAAATGTTTATAACTGTTGTCATTAGGTGTCATTCGGTAAATTATGACACTTTTAAAGCAAAGTTAGCATTGTTTGAGATGTTTGTGCTTTGACAACTTGACATTAACCTTGACAACATAACAATTCATGAATATATCTTAGCAGGCTTAATTAGCTCAACTCAGCTAGATACAGTTGGCAGCAGTTGGCATTTACTTTACTAATGCTATCAGTCCAAAACAGATTTCAGAAACTGTCCAAATTGTTTCTCTTTCCTTGAGGTCTATGATATTATTCATTACACAATTATAATGGTCTCATACTTACCCAATGTAAAGACCAACCACTTATGACACTTTAATGTAATGTTAACAAATTAAGCTAAATAGTTAGTTAGTCTTTAAGTTTGATAATTAGGCCTGCTAGTACATATTTATGACTTTTTTATTCATGTTATGTTGTCTAGGTTATTGTCTAGTTGTCATAACACAAACATCTCAACAATGCCAAGTCTGCATTGAAAGTGTCATAATTTACATTCAGTCAGAAACATTCATAAGTCTCCTTCATTATCATGACTGGTGTCATGTCAGGATTATGACGGTGGCATGTCAGTATTATACACACCCCTTCAAATAAAGTGTTAGCAAATGGTCAAATAGTCAAATATTTGTCCTTTGGAACTGACCATGCTTTAGTTGCAAGTGGCTTGCATTTTGATAACTGGACAGAACCCCCGTTAACAGGTGTGTCAGTGCTGCAAAAAAACTTTTTTGCTTCACTTAGCCTTGTAAGTGCTCATCTTAGGTTACCTTTGAGAGATCAATCTGATGTCAGAGACTGAAAACCCTTTGAGGCCTTTGATAGTATTTGATTGTAACATTATCTACTGGGACTCAAGTCTCAAACTATTTCCACCTTCCAAGAACTGTCCAAATGTGACTGGCAGTTGGGCACTTTTAAAACAGGAGACATTTTAAAGAATCCATTTGATGACTGTAAGTCTAGACAGTTCCTCTGACCAAATTAAAGAGACTGCAGTGCAGTTTTATCAAATGTGTAATGAATATTCATGCATTTGCTATGATGAATTGGATTTTCTGTGTAACCTTTAGATGAGAATTCAGTTTGAGTAAATCTTATTTACCCAAATCTTGCAGATATCAGCAGTGGTCTTAATGTTTGGTCTGTAAAACTCTTCTTCTATCATTTTTTTGATTAGCGAGTTTTCTATTGTCTTAATGGATAGCACATTGCCCCTTAATATTAAATAATTATATATAAAGCTGCTGCACTTTGAATACCAAAAGCAAATTTTGGAGACAACAAAAAAGATTATGTAATAAGAACTGCAAACCTTAGGCAAGGTTGTGGTTATAATGTTACAATCCTACATTTTAAGCAAAGGACGTAATGCTTTCTCAGTTAAATCAAATAAGCTGTATTGTAAATAACTGCTTCCTGTATGAGCCATGGTTGACTGAATTTTGCAACATAGTTCTTTGTTCTGTCGGATTAGGTTTCAAGACACAAAATGTTGGCTGTTAGTAAGAGGCAGGATGAAAACTTCCGTCTCCAGTTTGGAAGTCATATGCCTTGTACAGTAGACCCATTCATCTACGCAAACCTCATTCTTAAGAGGTTTTACAGTACTCCTTTTTCCTTTGCTACTTGGAGACGGCAGTCATTAAAGAAGGGTGGGAACAGAGATTCCTCTGATTAACTCAGCAGATAAATGTACTTAACAGTTGAATGTAAGACATCATTTAGCATATGCACATATTGTTTATGTGCTGTAGTCTGTCACTGAAAATCTTCTTAATGCAGAACAGGTGTCTTCTAGGGATGTAACAATGCGTTGTGAATCGGTTAAAAATTGATCCAGCTCACCTGGTAGAGCGCACGCCCATATACTGTATATATGGTGGTTTAACCCACAATGCACTGGCCGCAGACTCGACTCCGGCCCACGGCTGCGTGTCATTCCCCCTTCTTTCTCCCCATTCATGTCTTCAGCTGTCATTTAAAGGCCTAAAATGCCCCCAAATTTTTATTTTAAAGACAATTGAATAAATTTGTAAAGATTACAACTAGTTCAGATAAAAACTTAATCGAGATGCAATTTTTAAACAGCCTAGGATGTGACACAAAAAAGTTCATTGTTAACAAACAATGAAATGATGTAGCTCGGGAAAGGGAAGTTTGGGGTCCCCTGCTGGAGCTGCTGCCCCCGCGACCCGTCACCGGATCAGCGGATGAAGATGGATGGATGGAAATGATGATTAATGTTTACTAATTATTATTATATGGTCATTTATGTTACTTTATGATAAGTTTAGTCTCATTTAAAATAATATGTTTATACATTTAGATAAGATACTCTCTCAATGGTTAATCATTGTTTTGTAAACCATCTTTAAACATTATTTGAATGGCTATTATAAAGTTGCATCTGATGCTATAAAAACAAGTTAATGATTAATAAATGCTTCATAAAGCATCAAGTAACATTAATTTGGCGCCATTGAATCTTATTTGTGATCTATCAAAGAGATGATTATTTTACTATTTGTGCACTTATAATATAATCTAAATAATGTTTATTGATGAATCATTAACAAATACTTTTTATAAAATGTTATGAATGCAACAATAAACTGTAACAATAACATCCATTATAAAACAACTAATAATTAATTAGTTGACAGTAAAATAACTATAAACGTAAGTTTAAGTAACTATCAATTTACTGTTTATTAGTGATGGTTACCGCTGTATTAAACATATTTAAAATGCTGACAGCTAAACAGTGAAAAGTGTGACTGTATTTCCCTGGAGAGGATTCCAACATAAAATTGAATTGAATTAAAATTTATGACTGACTATAATTGCCACTGTTCATCACACCCCCAACCTGCACCAAAATACATTTCAATTTGACCATTTGGCCTTAATAATAAACAAGCTGTTCTTTAATCTTTTATTTATTTTTTGTTATTTAACATTAAATACTGTGTCAGTTGCACTTTTGATAAGAGGACACAACTGCTGTTTTGCAAAGTTTATAAAAATAAAGGAATATTTTTCAGTCATTGCATTCTGTAAAAGAATTGTGAGAAAATCATTTGGTGACCTTAAAATCATGAATCGTGAGTGGAGTGTATTGTTACATACCTATCAAGTGAATCGAGTGTCTTCACTTTATTCCATCAATGCATAATGTACTTGTGTGTACATCCAGCTCAGTCTCACGGTAGATGGTGAAATGGTCACGTTACTTAATCTATTGATTCGTGTACACAGATACGTTCATGTCATTTTTTTTGTGGTGGTGATCACACATTTTAGACTAATGTATTTCAATGGGAAGCATTTTTCATGATCACAGCACGATTACGGTAACAAGTGGTATGAAAAGCTGAAACACAGGGAGGTTGGTTGGGGTGGTCAAACAAGACAGGACTAACACGTGCCAGTTTGTTCCATTTAAGTCCCATTTTGTCAAACCATGCATTTACCTCAGTTAACAAATCAAATCACCCTTTCATTGACGGTATTGCTGCCAGATCCTTTGTTATCTCAAAGTCTTTTGTAATCCTACGTACAAACATTAGTAACTGGGCTGTGTCACGGACATCATAGCTGAGCCAAGGAGAAAAGATCGGAATTGTCTGCTTTGCTTTGCAGCTGGAACTCCAGGTTTACCGCAATGTCCTCAATCCTTCTCGTTACGGTTTGCCTGAAAATCAAACACCTCTTTTTTTGGGGCATTTTAACACAGCAGAGTCCACCAAACACTCTGTAATAAACTCCCCTTCAGAAAATGGCTTACTCTTTCTGGCAATCATGTGGCAGATTACAAAGCTGGTCTTGACTGCTGCATCCCGGGTGAAAAAGCCTTGTTGCTTTTGCAGTTTGACTAGCAAAGCTTCAAATGCCCGTTGCCACTCTGCATAATAATCCTTCAACACAGTGTTCTCCACAAACTAAGCACATGGCTTTACCTTTGACTTCAGGAAATAAATATTTAGAAGTCCATGTTTGGTTAAAAACTCGGTGCTCTCTATCAACCTTCTTTTATTTCCTCAAGAGCTGTCATTTTCATTCACGTCACTTTTCATGCACGTGAGCTCAGTTCACGGCTCGCCAACACATTGAAGTTCTTCTTCTACTTATTTTTTATTGCAACTTGCAAACAGAGAAAAAGAAGCTGCATACATTCACACAAAAAACAAACAGTCGCCTTCAAAATAAAAGCAATGCAGTTGTATTCCATGCATGACGTACACTTATTTATGTTTGATTGCTTACATCCCATTGACCTCACGCGGGCCGGTTAGGACCGTCCTGCGGGCCGTACAATGTCTAGGTCTGCTCTAGGAGGAGTTCATTAAAGTACGTTAAAGTAAGTGTGTGGAAATGGCCAAAATTGCACTAATTTCAAACTTTCAATTCAAAATGGCTGACTTCCTGTTTGGTTTAGGGTATGGCTCCGTTGGAATTTTATGTACGTCTTTACATGATACATATGTCTACCAAGTTTCGTTAGTCTACGTTAAACATACTGCAGGGGCTGAATTGTTTCATTAAACTGGTATGTACAGTATAACTCACTAACTTCACCCTGCTTGATTGACAGAGAAGTAATTGCCTGTGTGCATGTGTTTTTACGAGCAAACACTGCCATGGAAAGACGGTGACGATCAATTAACATTGCAGCAGTTAGAATCAATAATCTTCCCACAGTAACACTCTCCAATCAGTGGTGCTTTATCCGGCCAGCGTAGGAGGGGTTACACCTACTCTGGTCCTAGACAAACCATAATTTTTACCTCCCAGCTGCCTTTACAATTACACCGGCTGTATTAAAGTAATTTTTCATTCTAAAGTCCCAAGGCTGAGAGGAAACAAATAGGCTGAGCACAGAATGTGTGGTCCTGGGACTGTTCACAACCCCCTTACCCACTTGTTTCTCTCGCACTGCCTTTCTCATACTCACATACAGATCCAGGCAGGTCCTTCTTTACACCACGAGGGAATGAACCTGTCAGGAAATTACACCCATAGATCCCATGCCAATAGATCCCCTAAGTGATGTGTGTTAGAATTGCTAAAAAAACAAACAAATAATAATCAATTTATTATGTTATAAAACTGAGACCAGCAGGCAATTCTTTTTTGTGTGAGAGGACACTGTGGGGTCAATGGTAGAGCTTGACAATTGGAAGGTTGGTGGTTTGATCCCTGGCCCTGCAGTCCCATGTTGAAGTGTCCTAGGGCAATACACTGAACCCTGAGTTTCCCCTGATTCTGCGCCATCGGAGTGTAAATGTGTGTGAATGTTTATCTGATGAGCAGGTGGCACCTAGTACGGCAGCCTCGGCCACAGTGTATGAATGTGTAGATGGTGAATGGTTCCTGTACTATGTAAAATCTCTTTGACTAGTTGTTAAGACTAGAAAAGCGCTTTATAAATACAGTTCATTTACATTTACAATATAACAAAACTGGGGGAAAATTATCTTAAAATTATTAATTTATTTAAAAAATTATTGGCAGTTTCTGGCTCAGAGATTTGTTCTCTTAAGGTCCCTCTCCAAAGTTGTTATTGTAAAGTTCTAGTAAACTCATGTTATCTCATTAACTGTGGCTTAAAACCTCTTCCGATACACTTGAAAATATATGATTTTCTCACCTAAATTTTTACCCCCTAAAAAGTGCTGCACTTTCCACATGCTTTGGCCCTCTGTGATGACCCTGAGTTCATTGTGAAGTTAACACTCTCAATTTGTTGTTTCTAGTGGCATTGTGACACTAGGCCTTACTGACACAGAGCTACAGAGGTTAGAACACAGAATTTCTATTTCCGTCCAAGTAAATCATCTGAAAAATTAATAAAAAGCACTACTGTAAGCATATAACATGGGCTATATACTAAAATAGTACCCCAGCCACAACAGAAAAAATCCAGAAAAAAATGACTTATAAAATGGATTTTATATGAATGTATTTCTACAGATATGTCTGTGCGTTTGTCTTTTTTCTTATTTCTAAAAAAGCTAAAAAAGTGCTGAATACAAAACTTCTGAAATACAAAAACACATCCACATCACTCACACATATACCTAAAAGAAGTACATACATAGATTTATTGGAATAAGTAATCATAATTTGATGAAATGGGGAAATGCCATAAGAAGGCCTTATTTTTGCTTTGACAGAGCTGGAGTCGTCACAGGGATAGTTTTTTCTGGCCATGTTTGATATCAATCAACTCGTCTTCTTATTAGCTACACAGGGATGACCTCTTTCTCTAACTGGTGGAATATGCTGTCAGTTTTTCCCACGTGGGCCCAATGGGG